>NC_046663.1:127020345-127044981 GCF_010883055.1 Belonocnema kinseyi
TAATATAGTAAATATAGCATAGTATTATTATACAGTTAATAGCACATTCTACGGAAATGTTGTCGATTAATTTTTGAGGAGGCGTGTTGGATTTTACGGTTTCTATCACGTAGTAAGTTAACTTTAAAAACACTCTGCTGGTTACAATCAAAACTCAATCGACATAGTGAGTGACAGATATTATAAACATAAGCAATGATTTCATCGAGTGAAATATTATCCTTTAGTGACGATGTTAATTGGGTCTTTATGACTCTTTCTTTCAATGCTAAGAGTTAAGTCATGAGAAACTCTTCATCGAATACAAACGTTTCTTCCTCGTGCGATATCAATACAGAATGCAAATTTACAAAGAGTTTAAATTCACTGCATTTTATTTTATTTATTCATCCATTTCTAATACTGTGTCAGCTAAATTTTCCGATTGAACAAAAATGCAAAAAATTAGACCTTTTGCAAAATTTGAGTACAAATGTTTTATGAATTTTAGAAATTTTTGTCAAATTTTCTGGTACACGTCAAAAAGACTTGCAAATTCTTTAATTCGATAAAAATTCACAAAGTGATATGCTTTTCAACATTTTGAAAATTTGCAAAAAAAGGAAAAAAAATATTTTTTAATAGATTAAGAAATTATTAAGAATTCAGTGATTGGAGTTTATCCACACTGTGAAATTTCTTCAACCTTTAATATCATTAATGAGAGAATGTGTTTTATTCTGGTCATACGGTTCAATATAAATAAAAATGGATTCAGATGTCAATGAATCTCTATTCATCAATTTTAATTGATATAACCAACGTAGGTTTCAACCTAGTTGCAGGTCTTCTTCAAGGTAATACATCACCTAATCTAAAAAATTTCTAACAATATGTAATACAATATGTAATACCTGTACAATTTTGATATTAAAATCCGAAACAAGACATTTCAATTGTGCTTTATTCCTTACAAAGGAGCATAATTTTGAAGTGAGCCCATTTTGCTAACTGTCAGAAGTTTAAAAATTTTTTTGTATACATATTTTTCTGACAATTAACAAAATGGGCTCTCTCCAAAATTATGCTCCTTTGTAAGGAATAAAGCACAATTGAAATGTCTTGTTTTGGATTTTAATATGAAAATTGTACAGGTAAATTTATACACAATACAATTTTTTTTAAATAAAATTTGTTAATTCTTTGAAATGTATTACATATTGTAAAAAATTTTAGATTAGGTGATATATTACCTTGAAGAAGACCAACAACTAGGTTGAAACGTACTTTGGTTATATCATTTAAAATTGACGAATGAAGATTCATTGACATCTGAATCCATTTTTATTTATATTGGACCGTATGACCAGAATGAAACACATTCTCTCATTAGATTATCTTGGATTAATTTGGAGCGCTGTTTTTAATCGATTTTAACATATTTTACAAATTGTCCTGGTGAAGTTTCTCAACTGGACACAAATTATCGAGCGAGAAGCGCGTATTTCTTAATGTGAATTTAATCGTGAAGGCCGTAGGTGCTTTGAGAACCTTCTTTAAAAACAAATCGAGAAAAATTGCAGTTACAATTTATGGCTGTAATTCCTCAGAAGTTTAAGACACAGTTTTCGATTCAAATTATAGTATTTACGATATTTGAAAAAATGTATATGAAGTGTACGCATTAAACGTATGAAAACGAGCGCGAATAGCCGCGCGCACAGGGTGCAATGGGAATTTGCCTGTTGCAGCGGGCATATTTTTTTTCAGTGGCTTTCTCCACAATATTACTTTTTTAATTATAAATTTTATTAGTTGTTTGAAAAGTCATCAATTTTGTTGAAAAGAAATCATTTTTGGTTAGAAATCGAATTTTGTGTTGAAAGTTACACTAGTTTAATAGAAAATTGACTTATTTTTTAAATCTCATATTTCAGTACTAAAAAGTAAAAAAAAATCTTTTTTTTTTGGTTGAAAATTCAACTATTTTATTAGAAATTGCATCTTTCTTCGATAAAAATGCACGGTTTGGTTTAAAATTCAAGAGTTTTGTGATGAAGTTTTTTTTCTTGTTGGCTAAAAATTCAACTGTTCTGTTGAAAATTCATATTTTTGAATATTGATTTATTTTAGTAGACATGACACCTTTCTTGGATAAAAATGCAACTATATTTATAAAAATGCAACCATTTTTCTCAAAAAGTTGCCCTTTTTTATTAAAATTTCAACTGTTTCGTTGAAACATCGTATGTCGGGGTTAAAAATTCAAGTATAATTTTCGTGGAAGATTGACTTATTGAAAACTTATATTTTGATGTTAAAATGTCAAAATAAAGTCTTTTTCGAGTGAAAATTCAATATTTTGTTAAATTTGTATTTTTTATTTAAAAATTAATCCGTTTTAGTAGAATATTCATCTTTCTGGGATAAAAATGCTATTGTTTGCTTAAAAGTTAATCTTTTGTTTTTTTTTTGAGGATTCGACTTTTTTTGTTGAAAAGTTTGGTTAAACCTTTTTTGTAAGAAATAATTTTTTTAGACAGCATTCATATTTTGGTCGAATATTCATTTTTTTGGTTGAAGGTTTAGCTATTTTACTACAAATTAATTTTTTTGCTGAAAATCCATATTTACTGGTTCAAAATTCAATTTTTTACGGAAAACTTACATACGAATATTTATTATAAAAAGTAAAATAACATTTTGTATAAATTTTGTGGGTAAATTTCTCTAAACAAGTAATATATACAGACATTATTGTTTGGTTCATTAATTTTAATATAAATTTTCAATATATTTCTTAGAAATAAAATTTAAAGTAAGACTATATACGAGCGTAGTTTATATGTACTATAAATAACTATGTTATATAATATACTTAATATATCAAATGTCAAAAAAATTTGTATCATAAAAGATGGGCTTTAAGTTATATTTTCTTCCTATTTATACTTTTATGACAAACATACACTCTATGTTTTATATTAGAATAACGAACTGAAAAAAGTTCTTAAACTCTAGGAATTTTCAGTTACAGTAACTGAAAATTCCTAAACTGTAACAGAATTTTGTCATACATGTGCCTGGAGATTTATGCAGTTACCGTTGCTGAAATTTCTGTTACAGTTTCACAAAATTTAGAAATGGTTTCTGCATAAAGCTTTAGTGACGCGTCTTTAAAAATTCCTACAGAAATTTCTAACAGTGTACCTGAAAAGTTATCCATGACTTATAGCGAGTAGCATTTTTGAATCGAGAGTAGATTCTGATCCTCAAAAAGCCTGGTACATCTCTGTTTCTATCAAGTTCGAAGATATCGGTACTCTCATGTTTTAATTTGTCCTGAACATATGAAGGAGCTAACTTAAGTTGATATGGGCCAATGGTCAGTTGACGTAAATATTGAAGATCTAATCGAGGAAACTCAGGAACGTCTTCCTTTCTCAGACGTTCCCACGTGTTATTTCTTCTGTCGAGATTTTCAGTCTCAACTTTGACTTGATCCACATTTACATCATTTAGACGAGTTTTAATCTCTCGCGCTAGGGCAACAGTTTTATCTATCATTCGGAGAGGTACTAGATATTTATTTATCAAGCCTCCAGCTATCAAGTAAAAAGCTTTCAAATGTAAGACGTGAGCCCTTTAGTGCAGACGCCAAACCCATTTCTGTCAGATGGGCGAGGTCCATTCGATTTTTTTGTTATTCTTATGTAAAATGATCTCCTGATTCCAAAACTGTGTAGCAGGACTCTGGCAAATTTTTCCATTCTCGAGATATTCGCAAATAATTATTTTTTTTATAAACGTTTGATTAAACATTTAAAATTTAACATTTTTGAAATTTTGTTTCTCCTCTTGTTAGACAAGCTCATTAAAACAATAGTTCTTTTCGGCGTTTTTTCGCTCTGACGAATATTTATTGCACAAAGCTAATTAACGTGTAAAATGACTGACAAAAAATACTTTGATTAAGAACCAAAAAAGTATTTCACGAATGAAAAAACAGTAATTATATTTTGAAAGTACCAACTGAAATTCACAATTTTGTATCAAACACTGTTCCTCTAAAGTTATTAATTTGCAAGATAACAGAGCTTTTGTAATAAGTCATTTGACCGCATTACAACAAACAGTCATGTTCCATTGAGCGAATTACTGTTTAAGGCAAAATTTCTACAAGAAACTATACTCACATACTTGATAAATAAAAGTTGATCCGAAATGATCTTTAAATTGTTTAAATTTATGCAAATTGGGATGATTTTTTAATTTGTTCACTTTAAGTTGATGTAATTCTTTCCAGAAAAGAGATAAAGGTGTGAAAATTGGTGTGCTTATTCTTTGAAGCAGTACTGATATGATGCTGTAAGCGAAAATTGCACAATTTAAATATAAGGACCCACACGGAGAGACTTTGGATATTAATTTTTTTTTATCGCATATCCATAATTCAAATAAAGTGTACGAAATTGGGGATAATCGAGGTTCGTTTAGAAAAAATCGAATAGTGACTATGAAAATGCAGACTAATATCTTTGATTGGAATAAATCGTACGAATTTTAGACTCTTACATAAAAAATTACAGTATTTCTAAGTCGCAAATTTGTATAACTTTTTCAATTGCACAATTTCTGTCTTTTCATCTTTTTCCGTATTTGCATGTGCTTGAAGTTCTGCATCATCATTAGGATAAATTCTTCGTCTTTTTGAATACTATAAATATCCGTACAGAGAATGTTTGAATCTTAAAAAAAAGTTTTCTTAAAAATGTGTAAAATACGCTCACTTTTTGAATTTTAATCAAAAATTGCTGGCTGAAGAACTTGACAGAGGACATTTTACACGATAAGGAACCATTTTTAGGCATTGAGCCATTTTAGAAGAAAAAATAAGGATATTTTCTAGACCACTATAATAAGTGGTAGAGACCAATTACGCGAGTTAATCATGAATAATCTTTTTCTTTGTCCTTATAAATATATAACTGTGTAGGAACAGTATAGTTTTTATATATAAAATCAAATAATGTTTCTTAATTTATGAAAGTAACTTTATAAAAGGACAAGAAATTTCCTAATAGTACAAGCTTTTAGGGAAATTATAATTACCACTAAAAAAATCTAACTCTTCACGAAAAATGCCTTTAATATATTGAACTCTAACCTACTTGAACTACTATACTTTTCAGTAAAATATATTCAAGAAGAAATTCTGTTCGAACCTCCTGAAAAATGTGCAATTATATCAGACAAAAATTTTGAACATTTTTCTTCACAATATTTTACTTACTCTTAGAGCAGATGTAAAACGTAATTAAATTTTTTTATAAGGTACCACGACTTTTTCAGTGTCTAAGTTTCGAAAGAAATAATCCTGTGACATTTTTCGTCAAATAACACTAGCTATCATTTACTGAATTTCATCTTCACAATAATCTATATCTGAAGCTTTGTTAACTTATCATTTGTCGGGTGGCCGCTAGACAAAAACCCGGGAAATGACCGGGAATTTTTCGAAACCGGAAACAGCCGAGAAATGAGTATGATAGTGAATTTATTTCTTCACAAGGAATTTCACAAGTTTTTAGCAGAACTATCTATCAAATCACTTGGAATATCACACATATCATATCACATAATATAATTCAATAGGGTTGTTTCGCGATTTTAGATCAAATAATTTTTTAATACATAATTTTAATTTGAATCGAAGGTGCGTTATAATTTTTTTTCTTTTGTGTCGTTCAACAGAAAAAAAATTATTAAAAATTGAAGGCGGTAAAACACTTACTCAAATTGGTGTCACGTGAGTGTCACTTGACTCAGAGGTGCTCATAATTTCTATCAATGTGACGATGCGAAACTCATGATAAAGAGGTTAGGCCACGGTCTGCTGTCAATTCAGACAGCAGATAACCATGTGCACATAAACAAAACAAAACATCGGCACAGAGAAAGATATTTAAGAATCACTGACACGTGAGCTGTGATTGGTGGAAAACCCGACCCCTTTGACGTCAAAGGAGCCCTACAATCGACATCGTGATAAAAAATTCATATTTCAACATTAAATTAAAAATAGTAAACAATATGTAAAAAATATTTTATGGCCGTTTTTATAATTAGAATTTTATATACTATAAGATACCCTATTGAAATACCCTATTGAAAATAAATTCTATTTCAACTTTTTTTTAAATGTGAAGTTTAGTTGTTAACTGTTTTAATTACTACATTGAGTGGAAGCTTCTAATGTGTCCCCTAAGGGTTTACATTTTTCTTACACCTTCTCTATTCCTTTACACACCCTCCACACACTTACTTGGTGGTGGAAGGGGGACCCTACAGTTTAAGGTGGGTTCCGAACCACCAAGAGCAACAGCCTTAAGTACTTAGAGAAAACCTTTTTTCTCTAGAGGCACCGGTCCCACGGCTCTCCGGAGATGAACAACTCCCTTGCTAGGCTAGTGTTCACCGCATGGGCCACCGAGACTCTTCCAGAGTGCGAGGCGGGAATCGAACTCGCAAGCCGAAGGAATGGGTCCAAAGCCTACGCTTTAGCCCCCACGACCATCGTCCCACTTTTAATTACTACATCATTTAGTCTATCTTTTACTTTACAATTTTTCGATTTTATGTCTTCATTTTTAAACATAAACTTTTAATTGAAAGGATTTAAAATAGAACAATATGAATTAATTATTGGTTTTAAAAAGTAAAATGTATTTCGAGTTTTAAAAATTGTACAAAAATTATTTTACAATATGATTCTAAATCGGTTTTAAATTAAACAATTTTCAGATTTTGACGTTGAAAATTCAACTTTTCCAATACGAAAGCCCTAATAATGAAGCAAATTGAAATGTCCGATTCAAACTTTATAAACTAATTTTAATGTAAAAATAACTTAAAATAAAATATATAATCACTAATTTAAAAATATCTGAATGACCAATTATACGTCAAATATTCAAAAGTAAACAATTTGAAAGGGCCAAACACGACAAAAATAAAATTAATTTTGGTATTTAATTTCTTTCCAATTGCAAGAGGAACTTTCTTAGGTTTACATTTTTATTGTGTGGAAAAATGTGAAGTATTGTATTTTTAACATTTTTATCAACCTTGAAATGATAAAATTGTAATTTTTCTTAAATTGGCGGTACATTTTATATTTGTAGTTTTTATTGAGTTTGAATAGATACATTTTTTTTAATTGGAAAAGGCCATTTTTTTATTTTCAAGATTTTTATTGTGTTTGAGGAAAGAATATTTTATTTTCGTTTTTTTTCTAAATTAGAAAAGGATAATTAAAAAATATAGAAAATTGTCATTTTTGTCAAATTGGCAGTACATTTTATATTTGTAAAGATTTTATTGAGTTGGAAGAGATACAGTTTTTTTTAATTGGAAGAGGCCATTTTTTATTTTTAAGATTTTTATTGTGTTTGAAGAAAGAATTTTTTATTTTCTTTTTTTCTAAATTAGAAGAGGATAATTAAAAAATATATATTGTTCTTGAGTCGGAGGAGAGGAAGTGTTGGTTTTCGATTTTTTCTGAATTTAAAAGAGAGATTTTTTCATAGTTACGTTGGTTATAGAACTGGAAGGATGGAAATTCGTTTTTCAAAGTTTTTCTAAATAGGAAGATGCACTCATTTTTTAATATAGTTAGGTGATATCTTTGCTGTTTTTTTTAAAAATGTCGTTTTTCAGTTGACCAAACTATTATAACAGTAAAGACGATTTTTTCATTGACATTAGGGTCGATCGTATTCATTTGTTTTGTGTTCTTCAATTAATCAAAAATATATAAATTTATTTTTGATTAAAAATACAAATGAGATTTTTTATGTATTAAACCGGACTGACTCACTGGATTCATCAGTAAGGCTATGTGAATCAATCTTAACTTATACATTTTAATTGATCTAAATTCATTGCAATCTATATTTTCTAAAGAAACTTTTTTTTTATTACGTTTTTATTGAGTTGGAAGAGGGACATGTTTCATTTATACCCACATTTTTATTAATGCGAGATGAAATTGTGGATCAGTTTTAATTTAGAAAATTTCAACCGATAGCGTGGATTCATATTTTTTAACCAGAGATCTTTAAACAATTCAATTCATCGAAGTGTAAAGGTTTAAGTTTTGCAGTGTAATTACACTGAATTGAATATTTTCAATTAAAAAGTGTTGAAAGCTTCTACTTTATATGTGTCAATTATTGAGAATTTATGTAAAAAATCTCCAAACTAAAATTTATTTGAACTTTAATTTAAATCTCACAAGTTTCAAACAGTAAATAAGACTTTTTCTATACATGAATACTAATTTTTGCTGGCTCAAGTTTATAATAATACGTAAAGAAATACCATTATCTCTTATTATAGTAGGAATCTTTATAACAGTGCAATTTTCTCTTATACCACCATATTAGTACTGCTTTAAAGAATAAGTACCCCAATTTTCACAACTTTGTCTCTTTTTTGTAAAAAATCACATCAACTTAAAGTGAATAAATTAAGCAATCATCCCAATTTGCATAAATTTAAACAATTCAATAATCATTTCGGATTAACTTTTATTTATCAAGTATGTGAGTATAGTTTCTTGTAGAAATTTTGCCTCGAATAGTAATTCGCTCAATGAAAAATGAATATTTGTTGAAACGCGATAAAATTACTTGTAACAAACGCTCTGTTATCTTGCAAATTATTAACTTCAGAGGAACAGTATTTGTTACAAAAGTGTGTATTTCAGTTAGTACTTTCAAAATATCCTTACTTTTTTCCATTCGTGAAATACTTTTTTGGTTATTGATAAAAGTATTTTTTCAGTTATTTTACACGTTAATTAACCATGTGCAATAAATATTCGTCGGAACGAAAAAACGCTGACACAACTATTGTTTCTCATGAGCTTATATGACAAGAGAAAGAAAATTTCAAAAATTAAAAATTTTAAGTGTTTAATCAAACGTTAAAAAAAATAATCGCGAATATCTCGAGAACGGCAAATTGCTCTAAATTGAAATTATTCTTAGAAATTTTACATTACTGTTGCCATTATTAAAAATTTTTTCTTGCTTTCTATAAAAAATGTAAAACTTTCTAAAAATATAGATTAGATATATCAGGAATATCGTATTCTACTCGTGTAAGGTTTCTTGATGAAAACGCAACATGTGTAGAAAAGGTACATAAACGAAAATTATTCTTAAAAATTTTTTATGCTTTTCCCGTTGTTAAAATTTTATTTTTACTGTTGATGAAAAATGTTCAGCTAAAAAAAATATGAATAAAAAATATTAGGAATATCGTATCTAGTCTAGTAGGTATTCTCATTTCTGGATGAAAACGTGAATCGTAGAGAAAAATCCCATAATGGAAAATTATTCCTAGAAACTTTACATTCCGTCACTGGTTTAATCAGCGCTGATCACTGATTACTCAGTGCCAGTCAGGCATGGCACTCATTATCCAAGGCTTTGGTGCTAATCTTTGCAAGATTAGCTTTTAAAACCCTCACTTTACTCTCACAACAATAAATGAGAGCCCGGCTGAAAATAGAATACGATATAATACATCACATCTATATTTGGAGAGACTCGTAATCGTCTTTACGTCAATGTGTAGCGGCGCTTTAAGAAAAATCCAAGGAGCCAGTCACAATAATAGCCGTTGTGACTCGAGAAATGCCAAGTCCAAATCGACGACATTAGCGTACCAGACAACTGGAGGTTCATGCCTTTGTTGAGTGGAGCGCTGCATGATTGGTCGAGTCTATCATTAGATTTAACTGGTATATTGAGTGACACTTTTTTAGTTGAGTCACTTACTGCTTCACCCAGTCAAGGTCGGCAAACCCTTGGTTCACCAACAATAATTAAAAATACTGATCAAGCCATTGAAAATTTCACTAGTTTAATTTAAAAGAGCATTGAAAAGTTTCTCTACAGATTCTCTAAATCGCTGAACCAGTGAAACCGACATTGTTTGAAACAATATCCTGCTGTTTTACGGGGGGAAACAATGAGATTCTGGAGCTTTACTGATGAAAAAAGATCAGACATTGAGAAAATCAGAGAATATTGTCACTGAAATAAGATATATATGTATAATACATCATTGTGTCATCTATAGCAAGACCTAATCCCTCTCAATCCCTCCAACCCCCTTGGGATCCAGGTTGCTTTTCTCAAGTTAAGTAACCTTGAAATAAAAATAAAATCGTGTATTTTATAAAGTTATCAGGTCGCAGAACATTAACAATTACATTTACAAAGTTCTATTCCGTGAATATAATTCATACAGAGTGAAATTCTTGATCACCAAATACTCAGTTCACTTGCATCATTGGTGTTGGAATTTGTAATGATACGTAACGTATTTTTACAACGTGAATGGTACTAACTTATGCTGTCGCATATTTTTAGTGCGGAGAATCTGAAAATATGAAAATTTACTGGGACCTTAATATAATGAATAAAACATCACAGGGAAGGATCCAGAAACTCCTTAAGTCGAATTCGAGGTTTGGTTACCAGAATTTCCTATGAGAGTTTCACGCCCCGTTAGTACAGTAGTATACTGCCGCGTGGGCATGTGGATCATTTTATATTTATGGCAATACTCATTTTACTCGTTTGAATCATTCCAGAGATTCACAGGTGAACAAGGAGCAGAAATAGAGAAAATTAGAACATATTTTCACTAATGTTAGAAAATGTGTATAAAATATCATAATCAATAGAAAAAGTGTTATTCTTTTGGTCAAATGTCACCCTACAAAAATAAATTTGACTCTAAACAACTTTTCCATACATTATGCTTAGTTTTTATAGATCATTCTCTGGATTCGCATTCATATAAGCAGTTATGTTTCTCACATTAGAGAAAATCTAACAACCTAATTCTCTTTTAAAACTTTTTTCTAAATGGAAAAATAATGCTACAAACACTATAAATTTTTGACTGACGAAGCGAAAATATTTTTATCAAAAAGTTTCAAACCTGAGTTGCTTAAAAATTTTGTTTGAATAAATTTTACATTCAATGCGCTTGCAAATTGGTGTTATTAGAAGACTTTTTTGAAATAATTTTTACTGTACATTTTATCTACGCAGTGGAAGAATAACGTTAGAGAAACTAGATCCAATCATCAGATTTTAGCTCAGTCATTTAGATCAGTCATTAGCTGGCTTCAGTTTCATTCAGAAGATATATAACCATTGCAATGCTTACTTTAAAGACGGACAAGACTAAATTTACTTCAAATCTTTCAATAGCTTTTATTTTTTATTTTTACATACACCGAGAATTATAAACTTTTAAAATCCCTCATCCCTGCCACAAGTTGCAGTTTGCTTAATTAGTTTTCATTATTATTCCCCGTTTCCAGTCTCAAAACGAAAAACGAATTATTAAAACAGCCCCTCCCCCCACCAAGTCATAAAAAGGGAGGAGTTTCAAAAAAAGTCTTCTGACAACACCAATTTGCAAGCGTATTAAGAGTAAAATTTATTCAAACAAAATTTTATGCAACTCAGGTTTGAAAATTTTTGATAAAAATATTTTCACATCGTCAGTCAAAAATTTATAGAGTGTAGCATTATTTTTCCATTTAGAAAAAAGTTTTAAAAGAGAATAAGGTTGTTAGATTTTGTCTAATGTGAGAAACATAACTGCTTATATGAATGCGAATCCAGAGAATCCAAAGAATAACACTTTTTCTATTGATTATGGTATTTTATACACATTTTCTAACATTAGTGAAAATATGTTCTAGCTTTCTCTATTTCTGTTACTTGTTCACCTGTGAATCTCTGGAATGATTCAAATGAGTAAAATAAATATTGCCATAAATATAAAATGATCCACATGCCCAAGCGGCAGTATACTACTCTACTGACGGGATGTGAAACTCTCATAGGAAATTCAGGTAACCAAACCTCGAATTCGACTTAAGGAATTTCTGGATCCTTCCCTGTGATGTTTTATTCATTATATTAAGGTCCCAGTAAATTTTCATATTTTCAGATTCTCCGCACTAAAAATACGCGACAGCAAAAGTTAGTACCATTCACGTCGTGAAAATACGTTACATATCATCACAAATTCCAACACCAATGATACAAGTAAATTGAGCATTTGGTGATCAAGAATTTCACTCCGCATGAATTATATTCACGGAATAGAACTTTGTAAATGTAATTGTCAATGTTCTTCCGAATGATTTAAATGTGTCTTTTAATAAATATAAAATGGTTCACATGTCCATGTGAAAGTATACTAATCTAGTTTTTGGACAACAAAGTTATTTCCTTTAACCACGTAAGAACCGAGTTTTTTGTACATGCATACAATGCTTTATGCCGTCATAGTAAATAAATGCAACAATATTTATTGTGTTTGAAATTGTTTTTTAATTTATAGAAAAAATTCTCTTGCCTATGGTTCGAAAAAATTAAAAATTATGGAATTTTGAAACCCTTTTCGTAAAAAGTTTTCGCGTAAAGTATCTATGAATAATTTTCCATTATGGGAATTTTCTCTACGATTCACGTTTTCATCCAGAAGTGGGAAAACCTTCTCGACTAGATACGATATTCCTAATATTTTTTATTCATATTTTTTTTAGCTGAACATTTTTTATCAACAGTAAAAATAAAATTTTAACAACGGAAAAAGCATAAAAAATTTTTAAGAATAATTTTCGTTTATGTACCTTTTCTACACATTTGACGTTTTCATCAAGAAACCCTATACGAGTAGATACGATGTTCCTGATATATCTAATTTATATTTTTTGTAAGTTTTACATTTTTTATAGAAAGCAAGAAAAATTTTTTAATAATGGCAACAGTAATGTAAAATTTCTAAGAATAATTTCAATTTAGAGCATTTTTTACCACGTTATACATTTTCAAACAGAAAGCTTAGACGAATAAATACGATACTCCTAACATTTTTTACTTATATTTTGTTGAAGTTTTTCATTTTTTATGAAAGCCTAATTTTCATTTAGGAAAATTTTCTGCATGTAAGACAGATGTATTATCGATTTATTTATTTGATTCACAATTGACAATATAGAAATTTGTAAAATTTTCTGGTTATCACGAACAAATTATTTTTTAGTAGCAACAGGTCAGATTTTTTTTTCGGAATAATTTTGTTTGTTTGTGGCAAGTTTAAAAATATTGTTCTTCATTCAAAGTTTTTCTGGATTGATATATGGTGAGGTCTTCTCGTAAAATGTAGAATTCATATTCTAATTCTTTATTCTAAAATATTCTGTAAAATGAGAAAACGAAATTTCATTTGTGTAGTAATATCTCTCTACTACAAATAATCTCAGTTGAAACATTTTGTTTGGAAACATAATCTTTAGTTTTGAATTGAACATTCTCCAGACTGGTATTTAGAGAAACATTTGCGCTTTTTATTTGAGCTAAAATTTACAAACGAAACTTTCATTTGAACATTGTTGACATAAGAAAATATGATGAAAATAATTTTCTTTTTTTAAAATGTTGTCACTCTAGTGAAATATTAATGTTATAGAAACTAGATTCAATTTTAGGATCAATAAGAAAAACATCAGTTTTATTCAAAAGTGTCCTCTTGATAATAGTTTATGCTCGAAAGAATTTTTCAGTTTCTGTGTATTAAATTTTGTGACATTTTTCACATTGTTCTTCATTTGAAATTTTTGGGGGATAATATGGGTTAAAGCAGATACATTTTGAATTTTGAAAGAAGAACTAAGTTGAAGCAGTACGACATTATTTACATGTAGAAAATAATGTTCGGTAATCTTTGTAGTAAACAGGGAAATAAGTAAAAATGGTTATTTCATTCATTTTCATAACGTGTTTGCTTAAGATATTAGGGTTTGATATCAAGTGGCAAGAAGTTTCCTTTTATAAAGTGTTAAATCAATTATAAAGTAAAGTACTCGTTTACGCTTTTAAAATTATGTTTAATAATAATCACGCGGAGAAACTTTCAGTTATAAAATTTGATGGTATAATATTTATTTTTACAAAACGACAATATCAAGCCAGGATATAGAGTCACTATTGCAAAAATTACTATTGTGAATATTAGACTCTGAAGTTATTATGTCTATTGAAATATTAAATAAATGATTAAATAATTGCACTTATACCAATAGAAACTTACTATGATCCCTAAGACATACTGTAAAGTTTACAAAACACAATAGTAAAAACATTCTGTCGATGTTCATTCTACCCATTTCTAATTTTTCCCATAGAAAATAGGAAAAACTTCTATGGTTGAAAGAGCAAAATAAAAATAAATTTGCATTCACTTCACGCACTATAAATTTTATACATTTGACATACAAGCAGATATTTATATTTTATTCTAAGCTGAAAGAGAAAAAGCCTTGTTAGAATATATCAGTCCTGGCGGGAATTGAACACGGGTCTCCGGGGCAGCAGAACGGAGAAATTTCCCTGTGATAAAACAAATTATAAGGTTTAGGAATTTTATCAACCTCACGAAATTCGGCGCGTGTAATGACATCATTTGGTACCAAATTGCAAAGCACTACATTCAATTGTTTTTTCTTTCATTGCAGCTTCCCATTGAAAATGGTAATTTTTCTTTCCTGTTTTGCAACTTATGTTATCTTAAATGCTAGTTACTGCAACTACGGTTTTATCATTTAATTTGTGAATACCACATTTTTCAACTTCAATCTGCTATCAAAAATATGAATTTTTCTAACTATGAATGGCAATTATTAGGTTTGTAGTACCTGTCGTGGCGCACCTCCACTCCAAATTTCCCATAGTACCTGTCATGGCGGATTAGGTATTTTACAAAGAATTTAGAAACCTTTGTTAAAATTTTTAGAGAGGTTTTCCTGCAATAAATAAAGCTCAAAGGACACGATGTTACTTTTTACGATTTTTGTGACAGGCTTTTAAAGTTTTCTAGCGAGAATTCTTTGGACTAGTGGGAGAAAGTATGTATAAAAGCGGGTGAAAACTCTACACAGCATTCAGTATAGTTTCAATCTTGAGACCAATTGTCGCAAAATGTCTGAGAACAAACCAACTCACGCTGCTACTACTGATATCCAAGCCATTGCAGCCAAGGATTCATATACAGCCTCAATGGACATAGCAAGTGTACGTTCTTCATTGAAACGTCGCTTAGTTGAGGTACCTGCTCCTCGACTCAACATCTTGGGCATGCTTGGCAGATAGCATTGACTATATATGAGCTTTCTTTGAGACTGGATACGGGTACCTGAAACCTGTGGAATTGGGGAAATTCAGCATTGTCTTAGCACTTCCAACGGCAGCAAGGCAATCGTCTTTAATGTCCCTGGAGATAAAGAAAAAACTACTTTTCCAGGATTAAAGCAAATTTTTGTTTGTGCCAATGAATGTTTACGACAGATAAAAAGGCAAGCTACGGAGGTCGAAAAGTTTTAAAATCTTCTAATAGCTTAGACACATAAATATACATTTTGAAAGCGAAAGTTCAGTCTCCTAGCGAAATGATTATTTGTCAGATTATTGCTATTAAATTGAAATATTTCAGCGAGTAAATTAAAAAACAATTACAAAAATCATTTGTTGATTTATACATTCATTTAGTGTTTTTAAAAATAACCAGTATGTTTACATCCTATGCTGCAGGAAAAGTGAAATACTCACTAACAGAATAATTTTATTTATTGTGAATTTTTGATTACATCTACTCAAACTGTACTACTTTTTATTGTTAAAGAAGTATGAATTAAAATAAACATTTTACGGAATAAATTTAGCTGAAAATAAAAACTGTGATTTTCCTTTCTATGACCTGGCCCCAGCGAAAATTTCACGTGATATCATCTTATTTATGTAGTTTAGTTTTAGCAGAATTAGGAAAATTTATTTATCTTTATTCATTATTGGCATAAAATAATATTTACTTGCGATTTTTAGAAATAATCAATTTTTATATTCAAATTTTTCGTACTGAATGAGTGCTAATACTTGTGGCATTCGCAATAGTGACTTCTGTGTATTTTTAGGTTATGTTAACTCTCAAATTTATGGTCATTAACCCTCAACCCTAATTTCCCATAGCGTCTGTCATGGCGGATTCCGCCACTACAAATTTCCTATAGTGCATGTCATGGCGGATTTTCCCCACTCCAAACATCCTATAATATCTGTCATGGCGGACTCCCCCCACTCCAAATTTCCCATAATATCTGTCAGGACAGAACCCCCCACTCCAAATTTCCCATAATAGCTGTCATGGCGGTCCCCCCACTCAAAATTCCCAATAGTACAGACTCCACCCCCTTCCCCTACTCCAAATTCCCCATAGTACAGTCTCCTCCCCCTACCGCCACTCCAAATTCCCATAGTGGTCCTATTCTACTGATACTAGAATGATTTAATAGTTATATAAGTGGATGTTGGCTATCTTTAAAATTTAAAGAAATTTACTCCCATAAATTTTTCGCCACGTCTGGTGTGCCACAAAGATCTCACTTAGCTCCTATATTTTTTTAATATATATATATATTAACGACATACCAGATTTATTTCAATTCATTAAGGCTTTAGAATATGCTGATGACTTAAAACTTGATAAGATTATTAATTCACTGAAAGATGCAGAAAATGTACAAAGCGACCTGAATAACTTACAATTGTGGTGTAAGGATAATGGTATGATCTTGAATATAGAAAATCGTAAAGTACTTAGATTCTCACGAGCATTGTACCCCATAGATTATCGCTACAAGATTGATATTAGTAGGAAAATCTCTTAAAATGTTTGGCTTCATTCAACGTCATTCCAGAGAACTTAGACAAATCTCTACTCTGCGCTTGTTATACCTCACATTGGTCAGACCTGTTTTAATGTCTTGTTCTCGAGTATGGAGTTCACATTACGCATCACATATTAAAAGATTAGAAAGAGTTCAACATAAATTTTTTATATGGACTGCTAATAGACTAGGCCTTCCCAATCCACGTATGACTCATGATTATTCGGAAACTGCAGCTATTTTAAGTATCAGTTCATTAAAGTCCAATCGAAAAGCGCAAGATCTCCTATTCTTACCAAAAACTGTACACGGGAGTATAACATGTAATTAACGAAGAAATAGAAATGGAGGAATGGACGGATTATTTTAAGGGTCTATCAGGGGTAGAGCAAAATAAGATCAAAAGGAAAAGCCTAGGATAGTCTAAGGAGAAATGGAAGTAGGGAACGAGATAACAAGAGAAGAAGTGGATGAGGCATTAAATAGGCTAAAAAGAAACAAGGGGACAGGAGAAGATGGAATGGATCACGAAACGATATAGTATGGAGGAGAAGGGATTAGGGATGGGATGTGGAAGATCTGCAACAAGGTCTGGAAGAGGGAAGGTTGGTCGGAAGAGTGGACGACTGGACTGGTGGTACCGCTTGTCAAGAAAAGGGGAGGAACGAAGGTAGACGAATACGGAGGGATCACTCTCATGTCAGTCAGCTATAAAACATATGCAGAAATCTTAAGAAAAAGGTTAGAGAGTCAGATAGAACAAAAAGAAAGTATCCCACATAATGAGACGAGATTTAGAAAAGGAATGACAACTATAGACAATATCTACGTATTTAACTACTTAGTTAACCGAAATTTGGGGAGAAAGAAAGGGAAATTAGTCGCTTTGTTCGTAGATTTAAAAGCAGTGTCTGAATCAGTGAACCGAAAGATGCTATAGCAGGCAATGAAAGAGAGGGGTGTAGAGGAAAAGTTGATGGAGATGATAAAGGAAATTTTTACTGAAACCAGGATTGGGGTGAAAATAAGAAAGAAATAAAGGGCAGGTTTTCTGGACAGGCAGAGGTCTAAGGCAAGGGTGCCCTTTGAGTGTGTTACTATTTAATATCCTGCTGGCAGACTTAGAGGAGAAGATAAAGGAGAAAGGGAAAGGAGGAACGGTTCTGGGTTATAACAAACTATACTCTTTAGCATACGCATACGATGTAGTTCTGTTAGCAGATGATGAGAAAGGAATGAACCTAATGATGAAAATCTTCGAAGAATATGTGGGAGCAAAAGATCTGACGGTGAACATCGATAAGATAGAGGTGATGTGATTCAGAAATAGAAAGAGCAAAATAAATTACGTTTGGAAGATAAACAGACAAAAAGTGGAAATTGTGGAGGAGTTCTGTTACCTAGATTTTTGATTTGAGTCAGGGGAAACGAGCTGCAGGTGAGGAAAAGAATTAAGTGTGTGAGTAAAGTAATGGGCAAAGTATGGGATATAGGAAAAAGAAGGTTTAAGAACGATTGGAAAATGAGGATCTGGTTGTTTGATGCGTTGGTTTGGGCGGTGTTGTGTTATGGTGTGGAGATCTGGCGATGGAAGGAACATAGAAAAGTAGAGAGCATGCATGAGCGATTTTTAAGGTGGGTAATGGGGTATAGCTGGATTTGCCCAAAAAGTAATAAGTAATAAGAATATAAGTAGTAGTTAAGTTAGAATAAGGATGGAATTGTAAATATATGTATAGGGAGCGGAGGCCCTCAAAACCGTAAAAGGGAGAGATTATATACGTACATACATGATACGATAAACCATTTTTCTTGATCTATTTCTTCTCGTATTGGCAGAAAGTCTTTAATGTCATTTTGCTTGTATTTTTCCCATAAACTAATTTCTCATTAAATCGCGCATCTCTACTTTCATAATATTTCCCTTTTTCTGAGTTTAGAAACTGATATCCCGTAGGGGTATATCCAAAAAAAATAACTCACCTACCTTCAAATCTAAATTTAATACCTGTTTTTCTCTGGACTTTGATACAAGCTACGCACTCGAATCTTTTAATCTGATTTATATGAAAGCTATGATGAGGAGCAAACTCTTCCAAAAAAGTGAGCATATCATTGGACTTATGTGGTGTTCAATTGTAAGCATATACAGCTGCAGTTACTGCTAATTTCCACATGCTTTCAGGCAGTTTCACGTCATACATATAAGACCTGACTTACTTTTGAATTGTCTGATTAAAGCGCTCAGACACACCATTATGCTTAGGTGTATCAGGACTAGATAACTGAAGCTCCGTGCCTAATTCCTTTAAAGCCTCAAGTGTATAGCCTCCTGTTAATTCTGTCCCTTGATCTAATCTAAACGCAAATAACACACCTTAACGTCGTATCTTAACAGATTTCGAGCATTTCTTACAAACATTTCGAGAGACTGTCCTGAATCACTCTTTGCTTTTGCAGGGTATGCCATATCTAATCTCGAGAAATTATCTGTGAATACTTCAATAAATCTATAGCCTTTGGGCTGAGAAATTGGAGTAATTGGTCCCATGACATCTGAATCAATAATTTGCAATGGCCCTGTAGCTCGCCTACGCTGCGACGTAAAAGACAGTTTATTGAACATAGATATCATAAACACTTCACAATCTAGCAAAGACTCATCAAAAACTGCTACATTTAATTGTTCCTTATCAGGGAACTTTAACTGTAATGCCTTAGGATGGGCCACTGAAGCGTGGCCAAATCTGACTTGAAACAGCATGGCTTTATTATTTTTAAGAAGTTTTTTATAATTCTCTGAGAAAGGTGATTCTGTATCTGACAATTCTGCAACTGGCAACTCATCAATATCATGAAATTTACTATCCCAAATGGATGTATCAAAATTTGAATGCTTATGCAACTTATTTTTCTCGTCTTTTGTATCCTTATTTTCCTCACCTCTCCCTCCTGAATCAAAAATCCCGTCAAAAAGTTTCGCACTTTCGCTATGTACAATGCCCTTTTCATCGTTTCTATTTTGAGTTTTTAATTCATCTACTTCCATGCTTTTAAGTAATTTTTCTTCAGCTGACACTACGTGTAATATATTTTTTCGAGCCTAAACTTTCTTCAGCTAAATTAGCTATTACTTTTCTATTCATAATTTTCGGAAGCATCTCATTATATGAATCAGCTTTATTAACTTCAAGCTCAATAATCCAGTAAGGTCTTTTATACACGCCTAAAAGAAAACAATTCTTTTGATACCGGAAAAAATATATCAATTTTTTCCCTATCTAAATAGATACCAAGACCCATCTCTTCAAATTTACGTAACGATAGCAAGTTCTCTGTGAGAGCTTCTGCACAAATAACTTTGTCAATTTTTAGAAAATTTCCATTTTCTAATTTCAGTTATATTTTTTTCGTCCCTCCGTTTCTAAGTCTGCTGATTTATTTCTATTCGCGCATTTAATCACACCGTTATTTGTCTCGTCAAACGTTTTAAAAATGATTTTGGAGTGGGTAAAATGCTCTGATGCTAGATCTTGCATCATTGGTATTTTGTTATTTGAAATCGCGCCTTTAACAATTACCTCTATAATTTTTACCTCGAGAATGAAAATTATTGTACTTGCTGTTTTTGTACTGCTCAAACTTCTTTTCAAATATTTTCGGATGAGGACAATTATCCGCAATATTATCGGTGATCTGCAAGCAGTTGTAACACTGCCTGCCCTTACATCTGTTCAGGCAATTCGCGCGAATATGTCCAGTGGCCCTGCACTCGTAGCAACGTCTGTTATCAGACCGAGCTAAGTTCGCCTCTCTAGCCTTATTCGAACTAACACTACTCACCTGATTTCTGGAAGACTTGTCCTGAATAACAATAAGTTTCAGTTGATCGTAGGATACTGCATTGAAAAATGCAGCTCTTTTCTCATTTTCAGATAAAGGAGTTGCGCCAAGGGTATTCTCGTAATTTCTAATAATTTCCTCAAATTGTTCACAAAAATCTACTGCTTTGGTCTTACTAATTATATATTTCATACTGTATAATTGTTTTCTCAACGTAGGTGATTCTGCTGATCTAGATGATTAATTAGAATATCACAAACTTTGAATCTTTTTTTGTCTAAGACACTCTTATCTTAAGTATTAGATTTGACTGTTTTATCATTAATGTGCAATAAATCACATGTTCTCAACTCAGATAATAAACAGTTCATTTGCAGCAGTATAACGCCAAACTGCTCTATTGTCCGTGTTGCTGCAGCGCAAAATTTTCTGACTGATGAAGTTAATTCGGACAACTTATTTTCTACTTCAGTTAATCTCGCCGTAACTGTAAGTTTAGTTTTGTCAGTACCTTTATTCCCACTCTCGAGGTCAGGTTTATTTTTATTTAACAAATCTGCAAGTTAACTAGGGCCAATATCAACCACGTAATCGCTTCTAAGGACTGGCAGACCTTCACCTGTTTTATTTCCTCCAACTATCGATTTTTTATCACTCGCCCTACTCGTCGTTTCCTCTACTTTCTGATCTCCTTTTCTCGCCTCGCTGTGGGTATCTTGCCTTCCATCTTCCAGTACGCTCGCCGTTGACGCATTGTCGATAGTTTGGTTCTCCAATTTTGTCCGCAGCATCTCGAGTGTTTTACCCTGTAATAATCTGTCTTCTATCCACTCGAGCAGACCAGTCCACTGATCACTTTTCAGCATTCTTCTTTCTGTACAGAGATATTAATAATAAGCCCAGTAACTATATCACGAGGCCAGTTGACCGAACATTAAGTATGGTTAACCTCAAGACAAACAAGCATACAAGAAATCCGAACAAGAAGATATCTTGTATGCTCATTTTAGCCGACCAAGTCATGTGATACCGAACAACAAGCACACACTTCCAGACTGACTAATTAGAGCTTCATAAAATTAATTTTTAGTTACATTTGTGCAATCAGTTATTTCAATTTACATTGATTTTATGTAAGTATTGATCCGATTGAAATTAAATTTAATCAACCTGAGGGTAAGATTAAATGATTCTATAAGAACAAGCGTGACGTGTGTACGTGCTAGCCCTGTACATACACGCATGCACTGTATCTCTCTTTCTTACACACATGAATGTTTTATCTTACCAAAATCTCACCCAGCTTATTTCTATTGAACTCATCCGTCTTATATCCCTCGCCTTTTTCCGGATTTATGAAAAGAGTTTCTCCTTCGACTCTTATCAAAATTTTCTCATCCTTATGTATTTCATCTAACTTAAATAAACTAATTAGATAGTTCCACAGAACCTGGAGCACCTTTTCAACTATATAACATTTTAAACCAGTTAATATTCATATACAGGGTGGCTAAAAAGTCCCGGGGCGGTTAGATATATCCTCAGGTAAAATATTTTTTCAAAAAAGTGAAGGTCATTCCTGAAGTAAATTTCAACGAGGAATTCAATGGTGAACTTTATTTTGACCTTGAAGTTGACCTTCATGGCTTTTTGAAGGTCAAATCTGTTTTTCTAAATGGAAACCCCCTTTTTTACGTCTGAAATCGATAGAACGGAAAATTCTACGTTCAGGTACGTACTCAAGTTATAGGTCAATTGTAACGTTCAAGGTCAGTTAGAGGTTATTTGACGTAGTAATGAATTCTATTCCCTTTGGGGTGCTTGATTAGCGTGAGTCCCCTTGCCTCTTACGCTTCAGTGAAGATTTTCGAACTGAAAACCATGAGCTTTTTGACAAAAAGCTATGCGATTGTAAAAACGAGTTACAGCATTACGACTCATCTTTCTATCAATCAAAGTAGCCTGTTGCAGAATCCGATTCGGCAATTCGTCTAAGCTTTGCGGTCCCTTATCCTTCGTACAATTTGGTTTCTGAGAAGCTCTTCATATGCACTGGCATTGAGATTACTATCGATGAAGAAAGGACCTATCAATGTATCATTCAAGATACCGGCCCAAACATTAATCTTTTGTGCATATAGTGTGTGACTCTCTAACATCCAATCAGGATTTGTGTCGGATCAATATGTACAATTTTGCCTGTTAACTTCACCTTTTAAAGTGAAAGTAGATTCATCTGAAAATACTGTATTGTACAAGAAAAGAGGATCTCTATCAATTCTGTCCATCATAATTTCAGAAAATGGAACCCGACGATCAGGATCGTCTTCATTGAGCTCTTGTACCAGATGAACTTTGTAAGGATGGAAATTAATTTTTAATGGAAATTAATGAAAATAAATTTCCAATTAATTATCCCAGAAGAAACAGAACTACGTTGGCCAACGCGTCTCAACTTGTTCACGGATGTTTTCCTTTCCGCGTCTTTTGCGTTCTTAAAAATTTCTCGGCCTGTCGCATTCACTCACACTTTCTAAACGTATTTTTTATTCGATTGATTTCACACCCCTGTAAAATAATTTAAAATGATCTCACCATCATACAAAATTCACGTTGTTATCCGCACCTCGACTTTTGTACAACGTAAATGCGCGCCTCGTTTTTCTCGGGAATATCACATAAACACGCACGCGTTTCAAATACAAAAAATACATTCTTTTATCTCGCCATTTCCCACCTTAATAAAACAAGAAAATGATTATGCGGCGGTCACTCCCACAAGAAAAATAAATTTTTTGTATTAATTACTAATTACGTTCTTTGTTTCATTTTTTCACTCAGTCATCTCTTCATCCGAGCTCGCCATTATATTGACGGTTCTTTTACCTTACCATGCAGAGAAAATCTTTCGTTTGTCCAAACACAAAACTTCACTTAAACAAAAAATAGCGTCTATTGCGCAGTGGAAACGTAAAGTACGACACCTCTGGGCCTATAACTTGTCATATATATTGGAGGTTCGGGTTTTACGGAAAAATAACAATGAGAATATAAAGTGGTATAAAAATATATTCTAACTTCCACAAATGTTTAATCTATTTAATTTTCCGGGCAAACTATTCAATTTACGACCATGTTTTATACACCTTTTTTATTCAAAAGAAGATTTAGAGTGTTATATTATATGACTATTTTTGCACTGAAAGCAGCCGTTTCCAAGGAAAATCCAAAAACATGAAATAAGACTTCATCTTGGAATATGGCGGCTCGAGCCCCCCCCCCCCACGCACACATTTACTAAATTTTGGAAGGTGTTTTAAGACCCCCTAAGGTAGGTTCCTGACAACTAAGTTGATTGTTATAAATTATTTCTATTTAAGCCCCCTCATTCAGCTTCATTGACTGGCTTATTAGCTTTCGTATGACTATTTTTGTATTGCGCTAGCATTTTTTGTTGGCTAAGTTGTTAAGCTTCAAAGGCAGATGACTATAGTCTTCTCGCCGATAGTAGGCTAAATGTTATCTTTGCGCCAGACATGGTATCGGGGCACCCTTCCTCATCGATTGCAGGTTTAGTCTCCAAAATACGCCTCAGTTTCAGCTATGAGCTCCTCGTTTGAGTAAAAACGCTTACCGGTGAGCCATTTCTTCCGTTTAAGGAACAAGTAATTGTCGCTGGGGGCCAGGTCTGGTGAATACGGTGGCTACGGAACCAATTCGAAGCCGATTTCATGCAATTTTGCTTGTTCAACTAAGCATGAATGAACAGGCGCATTGTCGTGATGATAACGCGGTTTTTTCTTCATCAAATGCGGTCATTTTTCGGCGATTTCAATTTTCAATCGGTCCAATAATGATGAATAGTATGCTCCGGTTATGGTTTTATATTTTTCAAGATAGTCCACGAATATTATGCCATGTGCATCCCAAAATACGGAGGCCATAACCTTTCCGACCTATTGTTGCGTTTTTGGACGCTTCGGAGCACT
>NC_046663.1:127045081-127080103 GCF_010883055.1 Belonocnema kinseyi
ACATCATATCATGGATTTTTTCGACATTTTCTGGTGTAGTGACCTCTTTTGGGCGCCCATATCGTTCAGCATCAACTGTGCTCGTACGGCCACAACGAAACTAGGTAAACCACTTATGAATCGTTCCAATCGACGGTGCAGAGTCCGGGTAATACTTATCCAGCTTGGCCTTTGGTCTCGGATATCGTTTTCTTGCGAAGATAGTAGTGTTTGATCAAAACTCGAAAATCAGATTTTTCCATATTAAAAAAAACTCGGAGGTTAGTCGCTTCTCAGTGCTGTAACTTGTAAATGCGTTAACATAAATGGCTGAAGTTTTGACAGGCGTCATTTGAAGGATCAGGCTCGACGAAAATGGTTCACATTAGTGAATACTAATTCCATCTCTTAGAATTTTCAGGTACTTATCAGACTGCCTAGTAGCTGGGTAATGCACTGTTCAATGCAGCTACGGAACGAATCAGAATCAGCCAAAGACTAGGCAGTTTTCAAATAGGAAATAAAATGGTGAAATGTAAATAAATTTTCCCACAAAATATTGAAATACTTTTTGCAGACAATTTCTGCAAATGCACCAATTTTATAAATAAAACAATTTATGATTGTATGTGAATTTGTAAATTTACCCAGTTTGAAATGCTCCGGCCAAGGTTGCTGATCGACCTCTCTAGCAATCACCCAAAGTGAAGATCCACAGAAAGTCGTCATGTGAGGTTCCCCACTTGGGCCCATTAGTGTCCAAGGTCTTTTGTTTCAGGCGTCATTCACTCTACTGGTATTTTTTTTTAACTATTTGCCGCAATACTTTTCTGTCCTGGCTTACTGGTTTGTTTTTATTCCAGCTTTCGTCCGGCGTCGCCAGACCTCATCAGGAAGATATTAATACATTAAAAAGAAAAGAACGTCATTAGCGCTAGAAAACGGAGACAGTATTTATGTTCAGTATGTTTGACCCTGATAAAAATTGAGATTGTTTCCTGTCCGTAATTGTTATGTTACGGTTCCTGCACAGGAACTGTTATCTTTAGGTTATCTTTACGGTTCCTGCACAGGAATTTGGCGAAGGAAACTTTACATGGTCCTGCAAAGGAACTTGTATTTGAGGTAACCTTTGAATAATCATGTACAGGTGTTTGCACAGAGCCAATTAAAGTGCGGGTTCATCTGCAGAAATAGGTTTAGAATCCTATATATGAACCTGCGTAGGACCTATTCCACGAGGGTTCGCTAATCGCTTGGCTCTCTCGATGGTGAGTTGAATCTTCAAGTGAATAAAAGGAAGGCAACTTTATAAATGTGCGCGACATTATTTTTCGCGATGATTGTCTGTAAAGCAACCTATACACGTTTCTGTAACGGTACCTTCCAAAGGTTCCTTTGATGGTTTTCTGTAAGGTATCCTATACACGTTACTTTACAGGAACCTGCGCCTCAGTATGTACAGAACCCGTACGAGATCATTCAGAGGTTCCTTTTCTGGATCATGTATGGTTTCCTTCGAGTAATTCCTGTACAGGAACCGTCAAGATTACCTGTAATGGTTCATGTGAAGGTTAGTGTACAGGAACATGTACAGGATCCTCCGAGGATCCTGTACAGTCATTTTTAGCTGGGTACTTCTCTGGATCCATACTCCATACTCTTTCAGGACTTCTCAAAGTTTACTTCTTGTCTTTACTACCTTACTTACTTAACTTACTTACTTAACTACTTAACTACTTAACTACTTTACTTACTTACTTAACTTTACTACCTTGTCGAAAGCTTTTTCTAAGTCAATAAATGCACAGAAAACTTTTTTTCCTACTCTCAACATTTTTTCTGTGCTTTGTCTTAAGCTAAATATTTGATCGGTACGATACCTTCCTGGCATAAACCCACATTGGATTTCCCAAATCTTTTCTTCTGTTATTTTCATTACCCTGCGAATAAGTATTTTTGAGTATATTTTACTCACGGTACTAAATAAGCTAATCCCTCTGTAATGATTGCAGTAGCTTTTATCTCCTTTTCTTTTAAATATTGGTACGATAATCACTTTCTTTCTATCGCTTGGGACGTCTCCCATTTCGAAACATAAATTTATTAATTCGCACAGTCTACGTGGTACGTACTCGCCACCCAATTTTCAGCATTTGAGCGTCAATACAGTCTACCCCGGTCGCCTTACCGTTTTTGAAGTTCTTATTATTATATCCCTAACCTCAGCGACACAGACTTTTTCGATAGAGTTTTCTAACGCATCGTGTTCTACATCGCAGTTGTGGTGTCCTATAGCTTCATCTCCCGTCTCTTCGTTTCCCGCCTGTATCATATAGCATTTCCCCATTACTGTTTCTCATGTTAAAATGTTGTACTTTTATTTTCCTTCATTTTTTTATAAAGGAGTTTCTTGCTCTCTTTAAAGTTGTTTTGTATTTTCTTTTCTTCTTCTGCTCTAATTTTATCCTTACTTTCTTTAATTAATCGTTTGAGTAGTCTCCTTTTATGTCTGTAATAACGTATACCTTATTTCTTTCCTCATCGCTAAGGCCTGCGATGTTCAAAGTTCTCCTGTACGCTTCTTTCTTTGCTTTTTGGGCCACACACTTCGATCGCACATCTAACAATGGTATCCCGGAACTATGTCCATGCGCCCTCTATATCTTTGTTTTTTATAAGCGCCTCCCATTTTGACCCATCTATGACTTCGATTATCTTATTTTGGAAATTTATTTGCACATCCTGTTTCTGTAGGTTCTCAATTTTGATTCGCGTTTGTTTTGTTTTCTTGGTTCTCTTTTTCTCCATCCCCTACCTTAGTTAATTTTGGAGATCAGAAAGTAATGATCAGTATTGCATTCAGAACTGCTCATAGCCCTTGTATCTTTCATCAGCTCTCTTAGTCTTTCATCCGCAACAACAAAGTCAATTATACTATGGCTACTTCCTTTGGACCAGGTGTACATGTGGATCATTTTATGCCTAAACCAAGAATGTGTATCACCCCTAGGGGCTGTAAGACCTTGTAGTTGGTGGGGAGGTTGAAGCATGTGGGTCATAGGGGTCAAACGGACCTCAGCTTGCATGCGTATGGATATAGATAAAAGGATCCCTATAAACGGGCTCCCCTGGGTGTTTTCAGAAGGATCCCTATAAACTGACTCTCCTAGTATGCATGATTGTAGTATGATAGAAGGGTGAAAAAGCCTAGTTAGCACGGGTTTTCTGGATCCCTGGGTCGAGGTCTCACCCGGACTGATCTCCGTTCAGCGACCAAAAAACAGCGCTTCGTTGGTATGGTGGTCTGCGAACGAGTATTCATTGAGTTTCTTGCTCAATGTGACCACCCACCTAAGCCATAAGTGTAGAGAGATCGTGCCCATGGCACTTTGGCACTTAGGGGTTACGAAGGTATCGTAACGGCCTCTCGGTGACATCGGGCGACCTCCCCGAGTAATTAGCCCCGAGCTACTCGTGGGAACCAAAATGGATCACGCAAACATTAAAAAAAAAAGAAGGAGAAAGGGAGTTGACGGAGGGGAGAAAGGGCCTGGATCCTAACGGGTCTAGCATAACCCTTTCATCCCAACCTATCTCTCCGGCAAGCCTTACTCAGGCGGCGGCTGTGCCCCTAGCTCTTCCGGGAGCTGAGGGTGTGACGGCCCTTCTGAGTGAGGCTATGGAAACGGGGGTGGCCAATCAGTCCCCCGATAAGAAAAAACGCATCAGCGGTTCCCTAAAAAGGAGACTTAGGAGGCAAGCGCGGCGGGCTAGTAGAGCAGCTGCAGTACCTGGTACATCGACGACCACAACGCCGATAACCAGCAATGAAGCTCAAAAGCGAGGAAGGGGCACAGAGGGCACACCAACAGGGGGGGAGCAAGCTTTTGAAGAGGCACAAGACGGTCGCTCAGAGGACTGACCCTCTGACTATGGTGGCGACGGATACGAGTTACCCGAACTCGCTGCTCACCACAGAGCAGTTAAAGCTTCTCAGGGACGCTACCTGGAGGGCGCTAGATAGAGTGTCCCCAGATCAATGGCCTACATTCCATACCCATTTCTGCAGGGGAGGGGTCTTTGTATTTGTGGCAGAGGACCCAGTGGCCAAAACTTGGTTACACAAGTTTTTGGCCGAGACATGACCTAGGGAAGGCGCATCTTTTAAGGTGTCTGGGGTTGAGTTGCTCCAAAAGATGGTTAAGGCTACGACGTGGTTCTCAGGTAAACTGCCGGACCCGTAGGTGGTTCTCGGTCGGCTGAAGAAATTCAATCCGTCACTTAAACAGCGTCCTGGTGGTGCGTCAGGCATGATAGGCCTCAGGAAGAGGACGCAGCTCTAGAATTTTAACATCTCCTAGTTGTGCAAATTCTTGAGTCACAGGCAAAGGGCCCTTGCGGCCCTCATTAACAGGCCCTTCTACCTTTATGGACAGGTCATCTTTAAAGTGGCCAGACAGGGCGGGAGAGGCCTGTCGGTGGACAGGAAGATCGGGATCAGACCTAACTCACTGCTCCCAGTCTAACCATTGCACAGATTAACTTGCATCATAACAAAGGCGCCTCCGTAGTTTTGCAGAGGGGAATGGCTGTGAGGCGTGAGGCACACAGGTCTCTCACCAATCCAGGAATCCTGGTTAGTTCGACATACCATCAGGGTCTTAGGGGGGGGGGGGGCTGTTTTTTGTTACAAGAACCCCAAGGTGGCCAATCTAACGGCATGCATGCTGGCGAAGGCAGTCAACGTTGTCCCGCTGCTTGAGCTATGTACTATATACCTGATGGTGATAGTCACTTATCTTAAAGGTGTAGAAAGGATTGTCATGGGCTCGTAATTCGGTTCGTAATTCAGTCAGGGAGGAAGTCATTGACATCACTATCTGTGCCAGTAGTTTTACATATAACATCAAGAAGTGGAGAGTCTCAAATGAACCCACTCTCTCAGATCACTCACTGATAGAGAACGTGTTGGTATCCGCTGTACCCACCGGCCCTAAATGGGTCAGAAATCCAAGAAGAACGGACTGTGGTCAGTTTTCCACAGAACTAAGAATTGCACTCTCAGGGATGCCCAGGCCAATCAGACACGTGGATACCCTGGAGATGGCGGCCGAGATTTTCACGGAAGCCATCAAATCCACTTATGAAAGTAATTGTCGACCTTCGAATGTCCGAAAGGCTGGAGAGACACACTGGTGCAACGCAAAACTCGAAGAGCTTCGTAGGCAAACCAGAGAGAGGTTCAGACATGCCAGTTCTGGCAAAACGAAAAAACTGTAGACTTCATTCACATCGATGATGTATAAGTATAGGAGTGTAATACGTAAGGCAAAGCATAAAAGCTGGACCAAATTTTACACTGATATAGAGAAAGGAGTAGAGGTGGCCAGACTGGACAAGCTACTTTCTCGAAATCCACATGCTATTCTCGGGACTCTAAAATTGCCCGGCGGGGGATACTCAGAGTCGGACGGGGTTACCTTGGCTCACCTAATCAAAGCACATTTTCCGGGCTTCACACAGTTAGGAGATGGGGGACGGCACCTCTGACGCAATAAAAGCCTTATGTGGCCCTGAAGTCCTTCAGTCCTTACAAGTCTCCCGGCCCGGATGGTATATATCCAGTCCCCTTACACAGAGCTGGTGAGATCATGATTGGGCCTTAGGTGAGGCAGGCAGGATCGGTTATACTTTACCCAAGGATTTCCGACCCATTGGCCTCACATCTTTCCTACTAAAAACAGTGGAAAGACTCGTAGATATTTATATCCGCGATAAGATCTTGTCAAGTAGTTCTCTTCACAAGAAACAACAAGCCTATAGGGCTAGTCATTCGACTGAGACGGCCCTGGACACTGCAGTTGACCTAATTGAAGGACAACTGAAGCAGAAAAGTCTAGCGATTGGAACCTTCATCGACATCGAAGGAGCCTTTAACTACACCTCTAGAGAGGTGATCAGGGCGGCCATGGTCGCGCACGGGGTGCCTAGTGCAGTCGTGAAGTGGACACCACTTTATGTGGAACCCTTGACTCGGGATGTCCGCAGGGGGGTGTTCTATCACCCCTTCTGTGGTGCCTGGTAATGGATGAATTGGTTCATCTACTCACGAGTCAGGGCCTCCACGTCATAGGCTATCCGGATGATGTACTGGTTATCATGCGCGGTAAGTATCTAGATGCGCTCTTCGGAGTAATGCAGCAAGCACTAAGAATAGTTGATTCATGGTGTAAGAGGACTGAACTATCAGTCAATCTAGGTGAGACGGATGCAGTTGTGTTCACCAGAAGGTACAAGTGGGGAACCACGGGTACATTGAAATTGAGTGGACAAAATCTCGAAATCAAAGGGCAAGCCAAATATCTAGGAGTCATCCTAGATAAGAAGCTGTCACAGAACGGGCAGATGGAAAAAAAGTGCAAGAAACTAGTAGCGACTATTTGGCTCTGTAGAAGAGCCATAGGGAAGAGCTGGGGCTTGAAACCGGAGACACTTATGTGGATCTACACAGCGATCCTGCGACACAAACTAACCTATGCGACAGTCGTCTAGTGGACCAGGGTCGAACTTTCTACTGTGAAGTCCGGACTGGAAAGAATCAGGAGACTGATTCTAAAAGGTATCACTGGTGCCTCGAAGTCGGCACCCACGATGGCCCTGGGAGCACTAATACATTTGGAGCCTTAGCTGCGAAGGCGGCCTGAAGACTAAATATGGTAAACGATAGCAGTATTTCGACAATTATGCGGATGCCAATCGACATCACGAAGAGGCCGACAATGAGCATGCTCAGGGACAAAATGTCCACTTGTCACTACCTCTTCGACAAGAAATACTGGGGTATCCTATCCACAAAACCACAAAAGATGAATGGGCTAACGGTGAGGCACGCCTGCCCAGTGATGGAGACAACTGGTTTACAGTTGGATCCAGGAACAAAGAGAACGCTGGAGCAGGTGTATACCGTAGAAGGAACGAAATGGGCTTCACACTTGCGATGGGGTCCTACGCCACAGTTCTACAATCTGAGATTATGACCTTGCTCCAGTTCGCCTATAAGGCAATGGAGTACGGTGGAAAAAGAAACATTCGCATCTGCTCAGATAGCAGGGCTGCTATCATGGCTCTGAATGGAACAACGACTACGTCGCTGCTAGTATGGGAGTGCTTTGAGGCAATGAATAAGCTAGCGACAAAGAACTGAGCCACTCTGTTCGGGATCCCTGGAAATAGTGGCATCAGGGGCAATGAAATATCGGACAGGTTAGCAAAGCTAGCATCAAAGGAAAATTTTACTATAACTGCGCCAGTTGAAGGCATTTCCAGCAGCTCGATCACTAAAGATATTAACAGTTGACTGATCGAAAAATATCAGAATGAGTGGGATGTGGTCTCTGGATGCAGACAGGCTAAAACACTCTTGGGCTCAAAGCTAAACCCTCATCGAGCGAAAGAAATACTTAAGCTTGGGAGGAAGGAAGTCAAAATCCTAACAGAAATGTTTATATGACATGGAAACCTCCGGTACCACAGACATAAGATAGGGCTTGAGGAAAGTCCCCTCCGTCGTCTGTGCGGAAAGGACAATAAGACTTCCACTGATATCCTCTGCCACTGCCCCGCGATTGCGGGGAAATGTGTAACGCTCACAGGCAGTTTCTGCATCAGTGAGTCTGAAATATCGACCAAGAACGTGGCTGCGGTCCTCTCTCTATGGAGAGGACTTTGGGGCCACGCTTAAGGCTTATAAGAAGATACAACGGAATCACCCACGTGTGAAGGGGTTTGACGGTCTCAACCCAAAATATAATAATAATAATAATAAAAGTATGTGTAATAAACAAACCCCTTTCTATGCATAAATCAACTAATTTTTCTCCGTTATAGTTTGTTCTTGGATCCCCAAAATTACCTAGTACTCTTTCTGTATCCTGATTTTGGATGCCTACCCATCCATTCATATCTCCTAGCAGGATTATTCTTTCACCACGATTGCAAATATTTATTGTGTCATGTAAAGTGTCCCACAAGGTGTCTTTTACTTCTCTGTGATCACTGTCAACTGGCACGTAGAATGCTAAGATAGATAATCTTCTGATTCCTACTTTCATTCTAGCCTACAGACAAAAATTTGTTCATCTTTCATTCTAGCCTATCACAAAATTTTCTCGAGCTCGGAGTTCTCCAAGAGCAGAGATGAGGGGGGAGATTGCCGATCTAATGGAATAAGAGAATATCAGAAAATGTGAAAAACATGCGCAGATAACTGCGCCCTCTTGACAGACGCCACTGATAGTTACTTTGAAGGCGCAAGATGCGCGTCGGTAAATGACGAAAGTTTTCAATTTGAAAATGAGAAAAAGAGCCCCAAATATGCATTGTTTTGCATTTGCCCCGTTTCTCAAAGGCCCAGTTCGCCCCTGTATATTAATGATTCAATAGACAAAGTAAGATATAAAAAAAGAAGATTTATGTGTTCCTTTTTTATTCTTGCAGTTAATTTTTTTTAATTTCTAAGAATTTCGCCAGTCACTCAAAAAAATGTTGTTTAGGTTAACCGTCTGTAATTAAGTCTATTAATAAATATTACGTGTTTACTGCCACATGAATTGTGCAAATGAAAATTTTCAATTAATTATTGATCAAAGAGAAATATTTAATTGCAAATGATTATTTTAATATTGGGAAATAACTTTGTTCTTCAAATTTTGCTATCGCAGTATAGAATTTGCAAACTTTTTCATACTTTGATAGAGATAAGTTAGATAGAGATTGTTGTTAGGATTATTCTGAAAGTTTCTTAAAATCTCGAAGTTTTTAAGGCAATTGTAAAAATGTAAGTTTTTACTTTACCAATTATTTAGGAATTTTATAATTTTTGAAGAGATTGACAATATTTAAAACCTTGAATAGTTTTTCGAAAATTTATTTTTTAAAGATGATGGCTACGACCTGGAGGTACCGCAACTTGCTTGATCCCTCGGCGACTTTTTCTATTTTTCAGCGCTGGCCTGGACCTCGAAGTGCTATGGCTCTCAACCGGCGCCTTCTGCATTATGTTACAGGAGTACATTGAAATGGAAAAGTGTATGAACTCCGTTGCGTCCTACCATGGAGGTCAAGTTGAAGGTGCGTTGTCGTGTTAAAATGTTTGGGCAACTGCAATGCACAGTAACGTACGTTACTTAAAGAAAAAAGTAGCGTACGTTACTCTAAAGAACTTTTAATAGTATTTATACTGAATTAAATATGTACGGAGTCCAATTGTTACCCAAACATGCGGGTTTCTTTTTGTATGATTTACAGAAGTTTTTAACCCTTTGCATACTTTTTTTTTGTTTGTACTTTTTTTATAATTTGCCTTTTTTGGTAAAACATTCTTCTTTTTTTGTCTTGAAAATTAATTTTTTTGGTTGAAAATTACTTTTTCCCAAAGTAAAAATTTAAATAAATTTGTTGTAAAAACTGTCTAGTATTAAGGATTTCCCCGCAAGAATAGCATTAGTGACAATAAGTGGGGGTAGAAATGCCTCATTAAGACCTCAAATGCGTAAAATGCATGATTTATTGATAAGTAGACTAGACCTACTGGGGATCACCACGTACAAAAAAAAACGAGCCTTCAACTCGACCGCCAAGATGGTACGGAACAGAATTCATGCAGGAGAAAAATTAAATCAGGTTCAATTTTTGGTTTAAAAAATTTATTTACATTTAAAAAAATAATAATTTTCAACCAAAATAAAAATAAATTTTTACCAAAAAAAAAACAAATTTTAAACAAAATTCAAAAGTTTATAATAACCATTGTTATGAAAAATTCTTGTTGAAAAATATATCAAATTTAAGATTTTTTTAAATTATAATTTTCTTTAATCGCCAGAACGGCTTTAGCTATTTCTTAAAATAATAAATATTTAAGAATATTTAATAAAATAAAACAATTAAAATTTGTATAAACAAATTAGATTAACAAATTCAAAATTTTGATAAAAAATTCAATTTTAATATTTTGCTACAAGAATGGTTCACAACCATGGTTATTATCAACTTTTCAATTAGTTCTGTAATCAGCTATCAAAGCGTAAAAAATTGTAATGTACAAAAGTTCATTTTTTCCACACTTTGAGTGACAAAATTATTAATAAAGAATAGGGGAGACAAAACTTCGGAGCGCCAAGCTCTTTGGAATTTAATTTACTTTAATTTAAAATAGAAAAATTCAAAATCGGACCAAAATTGAAGGCACTGGAAATTTTTGAACCAAAAAAGTGCATTTCTTCCCACTGTGCGCGCCTTTGACGCTGCTTCCATAGTAGATTGCAACAGAGTTCATACCCTATATTCCGTTAAATGTCCCCTGTAACATAATTCAGAAGCCGTCGGTTGACAGCCGTCCATCCTCGAGACCGAGTCCAGCGCTGAACAATAGAAAAGGGTCGCCGAGGGATCAAGCAGGCTGCGGTACCCCCAGATCATCTTAAGCTGAAATTCCCAGTGGGCAAAAAATTTAGCGGCATCTTTAGGACATCGTTACGATATATTTACGACAACTTTACGACATCCTATGTCCATATTGTTTCGGTGTCTTTGCTATATCGTAAAGACCTCCTCAGATCATACCACTTATTTACGATATCGTAAAGACACCTTAACGACACAGACATACGATGTCGTAAAGTTGTCGTAAAGATGTCTTAACGGTGTCGTAAAAACGTCGCCAAATTTTGTGTCCACTGGGTTTTTTCTTCAAATCATCTAAAAGTCCTAAATATCATTCAAGCTGACTCTAATTTTTCCTAATATTGTGTAGATCGTGCAAAATAAAAAAATACATAATAATATCTTTGGAATCTTAAGAAAATTATATTAATATAACTTCAACACGAAACTGATAAGCCGCGATTCCTTCTTATCAAATCTCGGGATGTAGTTTTGCCTTTGTAACAAACAAATAGTTATTCCAAATTTGTATTTTCCATTAGAAATGATTGTAGTCGCAAAAAGAACATCATTTTGTATTTTGTATTTTGCATTTTTCCTTTTGCTTGCAGCCACCAGATTGGGGCAAACTTCTTTCATCTTGGAGCTATTTCGATGTTATCACTTTAATGTTTATTATTTAAAACTAATTAAACTGTTGCTTTCACAAAAAGTGGTGATGAAATTTTAAAGAAAACAACAAAGTATCTGTCACGAGGGTGCAGGCGTCGAGGCAATGACGCGAAATATTTTGTGCATTAAAATTTAAGAGCGTTAAAAGAGAATTTAAACATGCTAAAAAGAATATGGAGCTGAAATGGGAAAAGTATGAAAAGTTAAAAGAAAATTAGGTACTTCCTAATTTAATTTATTTTTATTTTAATCAATTTATTTATTTAATTAAAGTTGAATTCAATACTATTTAATTAGATAATAAGGTAACGGGCCATATTATGGAACGGTTTTCAGAGTAACGATAAATATATCGTCGAGTACAACTACTTGAGCAAACTGCTCCAAATAATGAAGTATATTTTGGAAGAACAATATCTCTAGTATCAAAACCAAGTCGCAAAATGTTCATTCATGATAATTAAATAAAAATAAAAGGGAAAGTATAAAGGCTTAACATGTCCCTATGATTGAACACCCTTTCCTCACCATGTCCCTGTATTTCACAGGAAATGACCCCTGTTTGGAACCGGTATCTGTCATGTTGTGAAGCCTGCCCGAGTCGAAATATAGGCCCTACTTTGACGCTCCAAGTGAAAGTGTCCCTAGTTTGCAACTGTCTTGCCTCTATATTCTTGAGTTTTACTTATGTCTCCTTTAGAGCTCCATATTCTTTGTAGCATGTTTAAATTCTCTTTTAACGCTCTTAAAATTTAATGCACAAAATATTTAGCATCATTGCCTCGACGCCTGCACCCTCGTGACAGATACTTTGTTGTTTTCTTTAAAATTTCATCACCACTTTTTGTGAAAGCAACAGTTTAATTAGTTTTAAATAATAAACATTAAAATGATAACATCGAAATAGCTTCAAGAGGAAAGAAGTTTGCCCCAATCTGGTGGCTGCAAGCAAAAGGAAAAATGCAAACCAGCGCTAAGATTATAAATATAGTTATAAAGAACCCAAATCCAAAACCCCCCAAAAAAGGTATCAAACACACGAGAAGAAACGTCAAAAGAAAAAGGTAAGAAAGATTCAAATCTTTTGTACTGAGTTTTTTCTGTACCGCAAAAAATAACTTCAAATTTTTCAATTTAATATTGAAAACTAAATTGAATCTTTCAAATTTGAAGCTTCTGAAATTCTAGAATTAAGAATTGTTATTACAGAACGAAATTATAATTTGGACTTCAAGCTAATTAGGTGAATTGTTATAAAATCAATGATTTTCGGCAGTGTATAGATGTCCGATACCGGGCGCTAGGTTCGTATCCGGTAGATTTCTCTGATTGGTTGCACGACAATGGGGAGAGTCTGTCGGACAGCAGCATCGAGTACGGCATTCGACTTAGGAATCGTCCACAAATTAAGTAAGACGTTTTTCTTTTGTTTATATCGTTGTGTCCCTCTCAACTTCACAGCAATTTTATGCTCGTCTTTGTTCAAACAAAAGAAAAACGTCTTACGTAATTTGTGGACGGTCCCTTAGTACCCAGTAATAAGCGTTGAATTCAGAAAAATTAAGAATTTGTATTCCTATGAATAAGCGATTTTTTCTCCGTCTAAAAATCCCCCAACGGGAACAGAAAAAGTGCATATCCTATTCCTCTCAATCGACTTAGTAAAATTTAACGAAAGCATTTACTTAACCTATTTTTCATTATTAAATCCTTTTATAACTTATAAATTCGAAAAATATACGAATTTATATTTATTTATATTTTAATAATTTATTTAAACGTCTTAAAAAATGCAACAAAGAACTTCAGAACTTACATCAGAACTTACATTCCGCATGAAGGAATTAAAACAACTTTTTACACATATTTTATGAACTAATTAGAAGGAATTAAATAAAATAAAAATATGACAACTTCTTAGGAATAAAAATATCTCTGTGAGGTGTGTTACCGGTACAATTAGAAGGAATTAAATATATTGAAAACACGTTCTGTTTGGGAGAATAGAAAACTGTGTGGCGGTCGCTATGGAAATAGAAGTGAATAAGTTTAGGAGGTATCTTATTCTTATGGTGGCATTTTAGACAGATGGAAAAATCGAGGATTCAAAATAATAGAATGATCTTCACTTTTGTTCTGAAATCTGAAAATATTATTTTCTCTCTATTCTACGCTTATTACCGGGTACATTTCCTATTTTCTTGTGACGAGCATGTTAAAATTGTGGTGATAAACTTTTTAAATAGTAGGATTCCATTTATTGAATAAACTTTATTCGAAGCAGCGACGGACTGGATCTCTGAGCTCAGGGTGGTAAGCATGTTTGGGGGCACTTTTTTAACATAGAAACAAAAATTATCAATGAAAAAAAGGTGGACAGCATGACACGCCAACCGGAGGCGAGGGTGTGCGCCCACCCTGAGGGTCCACGCCAGTCCGCCGCTGATTCGAAGTACATTTTTGAAAACTACTTTATTATTCCTTCTCCCTGTATAAAGTGAAAATTACATTCCAAAATAAAAGAGATTAGTTAGTGTTTGTCAATTTTATTCGTTGTCGACAACAATTATAATTTTAAATTTATTGTTTATCATTAACGTGGCTTACTGTATTGCTAAAAATATTCTGTACAGTGAATACAATTCGTGATACTAATTAATAATTTATACACTTTTAAAGTAACAACTGGCAATAACTCCCACAAATAGAACTATATGAAAATGTTCTTAGTAATCAAACAATTATAAAGTAAATTTATCAAGAAAGATAAAATAGAAAACACCGAATAACCCATTTTCAATAAACAATTACACATTCAAGTGTGTGAAAAAAGCTAAATTTTTATTCTCTTTTCAAATTAAACTTTGAGGTTATGCCTTGTCTTTTTAGTGATAAGTGAAAGATCAAGTAAATGTAAAAGGAAAGATAGAACAGGAAACACTAAATAACCTATTTTCAAAAAACAATTACAAATTCAAGTGTGTGCTAAAAGTTAAGCTCATATCCTCCTTCCAAATGATATACTTCACTTTGAGATTATGCCTCATGCACGTCTCAAGAAAATAAAAAACTGTAAGTCAAATGCCGTATTCGATGCTGCTGTCCGGCAGACCCCGCCCTCTACGGTGCAACCAATCTGAGCAATCTACCGGATACGAACCTAGCGCCCTGTACAGGACATCTATAAACTGCGATTATATTATACTAAACAAACTTTCAAACTAAATAATAATTTTAAATGGGAAACATTAAAAATGAAAAATAATTCTACTCCAGAACCTTAAAACTTGAAGAATTCGAACTTTATTTTACACTGACACAATTTATATTCACTTAAAAGTGTGATATTAAAACTTTTTTATAATCAAAGCCTTTAAAATTTCAATCATTCGTGTTAAATTCAAATCACATGAAAACTAATAATTTTTAAATACGTTATTCTCCAAAAAATCGACGTTCATTACAGTTTACTTGTTTATTTAGTATTCTTGATATTCTTTATAATCTCAAATATTTTTGATATTCCACAATATTCCGAAATATCCCCAAATATTCACAAATGTTCTAACATATTCCTCAATTTCCATTTGCGCTCTACACGGTTTTAAAGATTCCGAATTATTTTAAATGATTTTAAAAAATGTCAAGATATTTCGCAAGAGTTTATATATTATTGTGTAATTACGAAATATGTTCAAGTTTTTAAAAGAATTTTAATGAATTTGAAAATAGTTTAATGGGATTTAAAAATTCTTTTCAACTGAGAAAGATTAAAGTTTATAAAAGAATTTCAAAAGATTTCAAGTAATTCCAAAATATTTTTAAAATTTATAGAAGAATTCCAAAAAGTACAAGAATTTTAGTAAATGAGCAGGCTGCGTTCTAACTACAAATTCCTACCTTACCGGCATCGTGAGGCTTCAACCTGTAGTGGTTCGTGTCCGTGCTAAATTTTCTGGAAAAAAGGGTTCGGTTCCGTACTAAGCTTTAAGATCTTTCTTGAAGGGTCCTGATGACGTCACAATTGCGCAATAGTCTGTAGCCCATGGACATAGGAAACACGGGACTAGGCATGCCATCCTAACTTGGTCGAGCGGGGTTGAATCCACGGGAGGGGGGAGAATTCCATGAGTGGGGAGAGCCGCCATCTTACGATGTGCTATTTGATTATGTGCACGAGCATGTTTGCCGACAAACTGTGCATGAAAATGTAAACATTTGGGCGCTGCCATGTTTGTCGCGGGACATCAAAAGGTGGCGGACCTCCCCCCTCATTGCATCACCCCCGCAATGGCATGCCTAGTCCCTTGTTTCCTATGTCCATGTCTGTAGCCAAATTATTGTAAACAGGTTCAAGGTTATTGTGAGAAAAACAAGGATGATTTATTGTTACCTTCGAGATAAGGCGTTCGTTAAATGCGCAAAAGATGCAAGTATATAGGTGAAATTTAATATGGAGAGCTACGTATGGCATCCTGTTATGACTATTAATTTGATTGATTGCTTCCTGATAGATGATACTTTTAGTTAAAAGTTCCTGCCTTTATTTGTTTCATGCGCAAAAGATGCAGGTGGACAGATAAAATTTGATATGAGGGTTATGCATGGCATCCTGTTTTGATTATTAATTTAATTTGAAAATTCCTGATAGATGACGCTTTGACGAAAAGTTTCTGCATGTGAAAAACATTCTTCTGCAGTCTAGAATCTTCGAGAAAAATTAGAATTAAAAATATATATATAAAGTTCATTGAAGGGAAGAAAGGAATAAAAAAGCATTTCTCATGGTAAGTCATATACTCAGGGATGCTTGTTGCTTTACTCCGGTATCAAGTAGCGAGCGAGGACTAGAGATAACAGTTACACGCGTTGAAACTCGTAGAAGCATTCATACATCGGCAGTCTAAGGCTGCACACATTTCATTATCCTATGTTACCGTTCTGTAGAGAGATCACTTCTTTTTACAGCTCGCAAACGTTCGCTTTCGTATTTACTCTTTTACCATATGCTAGGTCCGTCAACATCTGGACGAGGTATATGTAACAAGATACTGAAAACAATTTTGAGACTCGAGGGAGAGATTATAGACGGCATGAATTTAATTCGAGACCTTTCATGGACGTTTAGTAAATACCAAGAGTACACTGCCCGACGCTTATCGCTCCTTATGTCATGCAACTATATGCGAGCTGAGGTCGCATGCTTCTTTATCCACAGATATATGCTCGCTTTTTAGCTCTCATTGGTCAGTTTTTTACTTTTTAAAGGTTGAAGATTTAAACCAAAAGGTTTAAAATGCAACAAATTAATATAATAAAATATTTGAATTTTTTCAATCATCCACTAAGGCTATTGTATAATACATTCTATAGAAAATCAAGGATGATTTAATTCAGCGTTAAAATTTTGTCTATAATGCTGAATCTTCTATAACTAATATCATCAAATTTCTACTGCGCAATTTTTTCGCAAAGAACGTCAAAGTTATTTTCAATGACGCATTACATTTTTGCGATGTTAAAAAATTATATCCTCACGTGTGGATTATAATGTAGAAGGTTCTAGAATATTTTGACAAAGAGGGGATATAATTATAGGTAAGGATGGTAAATGATATGCAGCATGTATAGTTTAGGGAGAAAGAGAGATGGAGAGCTATGTATTAAAAAAATGTTTTTAATCAAAAATAATTTTGTAATATTGCAGAAGGCTTTGCGATTGAGCGACTTGAAAAATACCAACAGATTCTTAAGAGGTCCGAGTACATACAGTTTATCACTGTAACATATTTTAGAATTTTATATTGATATAGCTAGAATGTCAAGTCAACCATTTGAGATGAAGAAAACACAATTTGAAAACGCTTCCTAGAATTTATAAAATAAAATCAGTTCTATAAGTATTAGAGTTTGACTAAGAAACGTTGAAATTTCTTTCACATAATAGAGTAATATGCTAAAAAATATTCAATTTATTTACTTCAAACATGAAGATAAACCTCATAAATAACACAAATAACTCAGCAGTATTAAAATGTAATGCAATGCAACTGTGTGTCAAACTTTGGAAAAAAATGATACAGTGGTCACGTGAACATCTACTTTCTGGAAATTTTAAATCCAAATTTAGTCAAATAGAAATTTAAAAATACAAAAACTAATATAGGTTATAGAAATCCAGGAGGATATATTGCTTTCTAGCTAGATAATTTAATTCAGAGCCCATAGAAATCTACCTTACCGATATTCTATAGATATAGTGGTTTATGTTATATTTCCAGAATATTCTCAATGCCGTCATCGAATTTCTACTACGTAATTCTTTTCGTAAACAACTTCAAGGTTATTTTTAATGTTGCATTACTTTCTTTGCGCTTTTCAATATTATATACCACACGTGTCTATTATAACTTAGAACCTTCTAGAACAATTAGAGAAAGCGGGAGATATATTATTAGATAAGGATGGTGAATGATATGCAGCATGTATAGTTTAGGGAAAAAGAAAGAGCTATGTATTAAACAATGTTTCTACACAAAAATAATTTTTTAAATTTACAAGTCGATAGAAAGGTTTACGATTGAGTGACTCGAAAACAGTTACAAATCTCACAGCATGCCTCGCCAAAATGGATTACATCATATAAACATTTTTGCACGAATCTTGAAGAATGCCAACAGATTCTTGAGAGATCCTTTTAAAAATAGTGGATTACTGTAACAGAGTTAGACATAATACCAGGTAGCCTCGTAGTATTGAATCAACTATTTAGAGATGAAGAACGTGTAATTTGAAAGCTGTTGTTAGAATTTACGTGCTTGCAATAAAGTATGAAGAATTATGAAAATAAATTCAGCCATTTTAAAATTTAGTGTAAGGAAACTGTGAATCAAACAGAGGAAAAAAATGATACAGTGATGACATGAACATCTACATTCTGGAACTCTTTAATATAAAATTTAGTGATATAAAAAAAATTAAAAAATACAAAAATAATAATATAGTATATAGAAATAGAGGATAATATATTGCTTTCTAGTTGAACGATTTAGTTCAGAGATCATAAAAACCAAACCATAGAAACCTACCTTACGAATATTCTACACCTGTAGTGGCTTGTACGTGCTATATTTCCAGAATATTCTTAATGACGTCACAAAATTATATTGGTGCTATCCATAAGAAAAAATAAATCTTTTGAGCGTACTAGTCGTAGCCTCCCTTCCACGCCATTGATAAGAAATTTGTACGGGTTAAAAACATCACAGTTTTTTTTTACCAGCACTTAAATATTTTTGGCAAGATTTTAATCCCACATTATCATCGGAATCATCCATTTTTCCAGGCGTGTCATTATACCAAAGAGAGGTAGTCAGATGACTATTTTTAGCATCAGGACCATAGTTAATTAGAGTTTCAATGTATGTCCGATAAGCATAAAAATTACTGGGTATAAATGCAACTTTTTAACTAAAATAGACTTCTACTTGATTGAATAACGAATGTAGTAGATTGTTTACAGGACAAACTCTATCCAATTGTTCGGCATTTACAGCATCCCTAGGTGTTGTTATTACTTTCACCCTAAGATTTAGCATTGTGTGGGCCAAATCAATGTATTCATCACCATGACCAGGGAGGACAAATTCTACAGGCGACTCGTCGGTAAGCGACGGTACCGGTTTATAGTGTACCCATTAAGAGCTTTCTATCGAGGTTTGTGTAGGAGGTATCGAGAATAGATCTAACTCAGACTTTAAACACTCACAAAAATGAGAATGTGGAAACGACATTTTAAGAAATATATTTTGTCTCGGATGCGAATTTTATACACTATTAATTTAAAAATATATCATCAATAGAATGTTTCCGATTTTTATGATTTATATACTTTTTTGTATTCTTTGTTTTTCTTTTATTCTTTGTAGCTTTCTTTCTTTTCACCATACCATGCCTTTTTATTTTTTTCGAGGTTTTCTTTTTTTCTTATTAATGGGGTTTTGGCTCACGACCCTAAGTGCACCACGATTAGAAATCAACTGAACCATTCGCTTCTTCCCATTCTTCTTATAACCAGCTCCTCCAGTTAAAAAAGGAAGAACACGCCGAAATAGACCGTTAAGAAAGCTTCCAATACCGTGACCTTTTTGATATGGTGCACCAATATAAATCTGGGGAATCCCTCCACCACCACCTGCTTCTAAGGCGTAATGTTCATCGTATTGGCTCATTATTTCTTACTTTCTTATCTCTATCTTGTCAATACATTTAAAGTGAAGTGTAGCTGGCAGCGTACCAAACTCGAATGGTATTGGCAAAACAACGTGGTCCCTTGTATCAATTTGAATTGTAGGAAATCCTGTATGAAGCACTGGTATGTAATTGGGTGGTGAACGATTACTGACTTGTGTTGTACCAAAAAAGTAATCTCTTGTATCTATAGAAATAGTACGTAAGAGTGGGACTTTTACATCACCAGTAATGCGAGGTTCACAAATATTAGAGTAAACAAATAATTTATGCGGAAGACCACTAGCTAGACTAGGTGGATGTCTAGAAGTATACTCATTATTTTCAATTGGAAGTAGATTATCTGGTGCAAAACCAAGAATACATGATAATTTATCACTAAGTACCAAAAAATTTTGATCAGTCATCTGACGTAATTTTGCACACTATTTTTGTATGCATCATCATTTATTTCATCTTTTGCAACAGATACTTTATATTTGTGAAGAAGGTCAATACTATTCTCAATGCTTTTTCTATTTTTGATATTACCATCAAATTGTGGAAATGCATGTCCATCAGTTCCAGCACTCATAAGGGTAATGCGGTTTTCAATTGAGTCATCGTATCTCGAATGAAGAAATGTACGAGGAAGTTGTATTTCTGTGAGTGCTACTACCCACTGTCCTTGCAACCGAATCTCATATGGCAATTGTGTTGTAAAATTGGAAGTTCTATTATCGGGAAAATATTTCATACTACTATTGCTTGGTAAAATAAGGTAAAATTGATCAGAATTCATTTTTACAATGATTTTAAATTTAAAGCTGGAATCCAGGTATTAAATTTATCCATATGGCCTATCCACTTAGCAGAAAATTGTTTCTTGTTTCCCTTGCCTTTAGTTTACAGTATTTTTTCAATCTTAAATTCCTCCTCAGCTATGTCTTTATTTTTTACGCCGTTGAATTCATGTTCGTAAAAAAGTCCATCAATTTCTTCTCCTGCTAAATCTTTCAACTCATAAACAAAAGGTGTTTGTAATCGATTTAGAACTGGGTTTATTAAGCATATTTCTTCACTCCATTCTGATTGGTAACCTTTCTCAAAGACGCCCTTCTCTTGACTGATTCAAACTTGGTCATCGATTCTGTACTTATGCTTTTTTGTAGACCTCTTTTCCTTACTGAATCGCGATTGAATATTTTCCCATGCTTTGGATGCATTGCATATGGTAACATCAGCTGGTTTCATTTTAATACTACTGCGACTGGTATTATTGTAAGCATCTACAATTTGTTGTAAGATATCAATATAGCGTCGATTATTTTGATGCGTAAAGTAACGCCACATGCGTTCTTTAAGAGTTCGATTAAAGCGTTCCACTACGTCTGCTTTAACATTAGGGTCCCGTGTTACTTGAAATTTTATTCCATTATCGGTCGAAAATTTTTGAAAAATTGCACCTACAAATTCCTTCCCTTTATCTGTTTGTAAATAAATAGGTAAACAATTGTTATTGTAAGTTGACAGACTTTGGAGGTCAACTAAATCAGCCTCCTATACATTATCAATAGACCTAACATTATAATGTAATCTTTGAAATCTTCTACGAATAGGCCTATATTTGGTAAATGCATTCTGTGACTTTAACCATTCAAGCACTTTAGCACTAGATACTTTTCCTCGCGCAGCACCAATTATTTTTTCTGCGCCACTGTAGGAGGTCGGATGACTTGGATTGTAGTATATTTCTTCTAACAGTTTCATCTCAGATTAAAAGACTGCCACTTTGCTTTTAATCCTGAAACACGCTGACTCAGTGATTGATCTTTTCTATTTCTGCTACGACTTCTTGCACGAGTTCTTATGTTTGGAGTTTCTCGAAGTCTATGTGAATCGCCAGTCTCATCTGTGCTATCATCGTCCGTTATAAGAGGGTGGAATGTAGAGTATGTTCTATTACTGACGTCCCGAGCCAACTGTTTCTCTGATTTCACTCTCCAGTATTCTCTATTTTTTACAAACTCTTGTGGTGTGCCAAGCTCTCGAAGGATATGAGCGGTTATTGATGCTGGTTATTGATGCTGTGATGGTTTCTACAGGTATAAATTCGTCATCGGTTGATTGATTGTCTGCGGCTTCATTTTGGTCAATATTCTCAGTAGGTGGTTTTCTATCCTCATCAACAAAGAAGAGAAATTTTTGTAATACTTGACTATATATTTTCCACTTTTCACGTTCATCAACTGGAGAAGGTGAAAATAAGATACGACTCATTTCGAAATCTAGTCTACCAAGGTTATTGCCAGGTGTTGGTGTAGTTAAACCGGATATTGCAGGTATAATTTGTGTACCATTTGTGTTTATGGTTGGTTGTTTTAAAGTTTGCTGTTTCTGTTGGATTTTATCGACTTTGTCACTTGGAATAAGCACCATTTTTCAAGCATGCTCCATATTTGATGGTAAAACGACCTTTTTCAGGAAGAATTACTATATAAATTCGATATTAATCCAACAATGATCGGTTGTAGCAAAAGAGGTAAAAATCCGCCTTTTTACACGATAAAGTTTTTCTTCTTCTTCCATGTACCATGGGTTTCCGCTAATTTACGAAATAGTTTTTTATGCTTTTTTAACTTTAATCTCTCTTGCTTCTTATGGGGCATGTTTCCCAATAATGTACTTAAAGCAAGACGTTGGTCGGAGTTCAGGTGACAAAAAGCATGTAAAATAATAGCATTTTTTTGCCAATTGATGCTGGATTTGGGCAGGATCTGGAGGGTTTTTAAAAGGAGCAATATAGTTCGCATTTAGAGAAATATCTCTTTGTCCATGATCTTGATGAAAGAGATTTTGAGATATAAAAATTACATCGAGATTTTTATGATGACTACCCTTGATAAACAGATTTACTACTGTGTTATTTAAAGTCTCTCTCATTAAATCGTCGATAATTATGAGTTTAACTCTAGGGTCATTGAAATAGTTAGAAGATTAAGGTAAACCTCCACGAAAATCTATTGTTTTTCCATATTCCTTGTAAGCTTTTTGCTACTCGGAATAGTAAAAAATTATACGTTCAATAGGTGTATCAGACATACTATCGACATGACGGAGAAACTTTTTTACAAAAAAAAATTTACCACATCCTGTTGGTCCACATACCAACGATGTAAATGGATGCTTCCAGCGTGCGTCCATAAGTGAGAATGAAAGAACTTCATCTAGTAATTATTATTTATAGAATAATATTCTGAATCTTTTAACTAGAAATTTCTTTTTATACACTTTTTTTATTATCTTTATTGTGTGGAAATTGATCAAAAAGATACTATCCGCGTGGTCAGAATGCTTGAGCTGACTCTTCTGACCGCTCTTCATCAATTCAATAAATAAGCTTATTATGATGTGTACCTTCCAACACGCCCAGAGATGAGCTTACAAGGGCGTGCGAGTCCTCCCGCCGCACCACGTTGGACCACTGCCGCAAACCCCTAGTTTTTCAGCTATATTCTGGTTGCCTGTTTTAGGTTAGAAAAATCAGGTATACAATTATATTATTCTAAATTATTTTTGCTTTAGATTGAATAATAATAATAATAAAAAAAAATTGATTTTTCATACATTTTGGGTTGATAAATAAGATTTGCAGACAGGTTTTTTGTTTTAAAAGTAGAATTCATTTTATTGAATTCCTTTTTAAATTTATACTAAATAATTTGAAAATTTGAAATTAATATATTTAAATTTCATTTTTAATTCGTATTTCCAATTAAGACCACACTTATATCGGACAATTGAAGAGTGAAGGGCTGAGCCCCTCCGTGAAAATAGTCACTAAAGTCAGTAAGTGTTGGTAAATTGATGTGATACTTCTGAAGGCACGGATCGAAAAAAGTATTCTGGTCATCATCACCAAACAGTCCAAATTGCTCAACTGAAAACAAAAAATATCATTATTAGCAAGAAGAAGAATATTTTTTTTCAATAAAAGGCAAAAAGAAGTAAACATACAATTATTTTATTTTTTGAATGCAAAAGCCATTGTGTATGTGTATAGGAATGAGAGAGTGATTCTTCAAATTTTTATAATTCGATTTATATGGTTGAAAAAGAAATAGATTATTTATCTTATGAAATGTAGCCAAATAATAGAGTCATATCCTACAACTAATCGTCTTTTAGTGTACACCGGACGACATATTTTTTCCTCTTGTTTCGTAATTACCTGGTAATAAGGTGTTGTACGGATACTACTAAACTTTAATCTAATTGGTTGTGTCTTTCTACTAACCAGATCACATATTGAGTCAAAGTTTATTATTTCAGAATTTTCATAGTTTAAATTAATACGTCTTACTTTACAAACATTGTGTTTTTCACCATCAGGTAATCGTATCTTATGTGCATAGAATTTGGGACCACCCGAGACAAATTTTTCTATGAAACTACCGGAGCCATAACTTCAAGCTCATCAGTTAAGTCACCTAAAAGACAACCTGTATCTGTATAATACTCATTTGGCTCATTAGTACTGGCAAAAATAACTGAATCCGTGTTAAAATAAAAGACACGACGATCTAATTGCTTCAAGTAAGTAAATAACTTCAAGCGTGCCTGGGCTGTTGTGTAAGCTGCTATAACCACATTGGTAACATTTGTACAAGCATGAGGCATAAATACTATTATCATCTACAGTCAAGACACTGTTGAGAATTTTATCCAGACTCTGAAAAATTTTCAATACTTCTTGTTGGCTATGAATGGTCTCAGTGTTTGGCATATTTTCTCGTTGACCAAATTTTCCCCAAAAAGAATTGAGGCAAAGTTTCGCCAAAGAGCGCAAACCAGGATTATTTTTCATATTTTTCGGGTCTAGGGCTATACCTTCACACTCGAAAAATTTTTGAATTAATGTCTTTTTCGAAACCTCATCAGTACAACAGGCAGGGTAATCGCTGGCTTCATGCTTCAGTTTAAAAAATCGATTCATATATACTACAAAAAGACCACCCATTTTTGTGACCTTATTATATTGAATAGTCTCATACTGCCAAATTTCAAAAATGGTAGTAATTGTATACCCCTCTTGAATCGCAACTTTTATCTCGTCGGAAACTCATGTTCCTTCAATTTCTCTCGCATTTGTGTTATTTACATGTGGACAATCGCTCTGTATTTGTTCTTTACAGCAAGCATTACTCAAAGGGAACATCAGTTTACGATGCATGCGGACAGGCAGAACAGGTAAATACTTTGGGATGACCAATGGGAAATTTTCCATATTATGAAACAAATGGATAAAGTGAACAAACATCAAGATATGATATTTTCACTTTGCCCTTAGCCTCGTAATACAAAAATGTATTACCTGTTCGACCCCCACAAAATGCATCTCGAGGATTCAAGGCGTCAGTCATCAAAAGTGGGTGGTCTTTTAAGAAACTGCGAAAATTATCATTTTGAACTTTTTCCTTATCAAAGGAACACTCCCACTTTTTGACTACCACATATCCTAATGAGCGAAGTCGATCAGTTTGAGCGTTTGTTCATTCAAAACGATCATTTAGAGATTCATAACTTTCATCGAAACCTAACTTTTCATCCCGATTTAATTTAAAACATTGCGCACACCCATGCTAGTAGCAACCATGTATTTGGTAAACTACTTTCGTACTTACTTCTTGATTTTCAAAATAGCCATCGACTAAACATCCCTCTGGCAATCTAAATTCTCGTGCCCTATCTGCATCAGTAATTTCAATGTCAAAATCGCGTTCTAAAGCTAATAACCATTCGATGGCTTTTTTTAACTGTCTATCAGTCTCTCAATAAATGGATCGATATAGGCAACTTTAAGAAATAATGCTCTAAAAGCCAAACACGCTCTACGAAGAATATTCACACCATTTATACAATATGATCTCAATTCTTCTTTGAAATTGTATTCTGATATGACACATTCTTCGTACCACTTGTAAAATGACTCCCGAGCCTCACGAAACATTGTATCAGGTGAAAAATATTTGAATATCCACATTTATGATATTTGACATCTAAATAGTTGATAAATTTTGAACAACTACCACAAATTTTCAATACTGAACAAATAGTTTTTCCCTTGCTGTATGAATCAGGATGTAAATGGTTTCTCATACATGAGGCCCCATAAAAGAACCTAAGGCATCAATCGCATTTCATTTCCTTTTCAATAAATATATCCCCTTTATTTGTAACATCAGAAGTTCCGTCATAAACAGCTTTCGCCTTTCCTAAACCAAAGCTATCATAATGATACACAGTTATTGCTATCTGAGATTTTGACAGGAATTTTTGATACTGGACAAGTTCTGGAATGCCACATCCATTTAGAGGTATAATTACACCGACGTCTAGCGTTAACCTATTAGCAGCAGTACGTTAATGCACACCACCTCTCTCGCATTTATGACGCCAGTCATTTTGTAATTCAATGTTATATATTTATTGGCCAACAATTTCCCTTTGGATATTGCAGCTACAAGGGAATGTGGTAAACAAGTATTTGCTTTACTCTCTATTGCCAATGCGGAACGTTTAAAAATGCCAGATTGCAATTTAACACGAGCATTACCCACTGGTAACTGAACACGTGTCATTTCAACATGGAAAGTATCATCGATTTCAAAACCTGTGGCACTTTGTACAACTTTTTCTATAAGGTCCCGCAGGTCTTTAAAAACAAGTCTTTTAATGGAACGAAAGCCTTCCACGCTACACCGTTTCCAAATCCGTCGGACCAAAATACTAACCCTACCACATCGGTTGGATCGCAACAATTAATCAAATATTCAAATAATTCGCGAAATGCCGATTCGAGCCATTCCACAGGATTATTTTGCCAGATGGAGAAATTTTAATTGAATACCATATAAACCGAATTTTTCAATATATTCGGCACTTTCACTGATTTTACAGATTAATGATGAATCTTTCACACTCTCATTACTACCTTGTGCATCGTCCAGGGTGTATATTGCTGATACGTCTAGATCTCTGGAAGGCTCTGGAACCTAAGACGTACCAATATTCGTATGTGTTACTCTCAAGGGTTCAATTTCCTTGAAGATTCATACAGGCCAGGCTCCTGCTGTCCAGCACTGGCTTGGACCTTCACAATGTCCTGGATGTTATTTTGACAATCTGTAAAAATTAAACAATGAAATTATTATCTGAGAGACACTATATCGTTCGTGTGCAGTTACATTAATGTCTCCTTTTTTTGATTTTTGAAGATCTTGTGTGACCTTCCTAACCTAATTTTTGAAGGTCACATAAGCGTTCTCCTTGTTTTTTTTTCATTCTTATGATCCAGGTTTCTTTCCTTTTTTCTTTCCTGGACCAGCTTTCGTTGTTGCTCCTGCTTCTTCCCAACATTGAGTTTGGATCCGTTTTCATCATTTCGCCGACTATCCTCGATCTGCTTAATTCTTATTCTTTCTCTGTTGCCTTCCTTTTTAACAATATCGCCTCTGAATGTTTACCCTGAATTAAATTGTTTATTGCCTTATCAGCTTCCAACTTAGATTGTTGTAGTTGTTGCTGTTGTTGTTCGTTCTGATATTTTAGTTGCTGCTGTTGTTGTGGTTGTTGTTGGTGTTGAAGTTGTTGTTGGGCATTCTATTGCTGAATTTCTTGTGTCATCCCATCGTCACTTTCCAGATTTATTTTCAGAATTGGAAGTTTTGTACTGTTTCTAGTCGAGGCCTTGGGTTTTGTAATTCGTGGATCATGTCCCGCTACATCTGCTTCCACCTCATCGTCAGTAACATAGACTATCTGTGTTAATAAATTTGGCAGCTTTTTCCCCCGTCCTGTTAGCCTTTTCTTTTCTGGCTGTTTTTTGAAGGGCATCTCCTTCTAGCCTTTTTAGAGTGGGACATATCACAAGTTGCTCGTTTCCTTTTTTTCTTAATCCCCGTGTAGGTTTTGAGGATCGACGGAGTTTCATTGTCGATGCATGATTCTGTACAAAAATTTGTTAATTATTATTTGAAAATGATAAAAATCAAGAAATTTTCAATTTTAAGAGAAATTTAAATTTTTTCAATAATTATAAAAAAGCAAAAAAATAAATAAAATTTTAATGTATTACTAACCTACTGTTTCCTTTCCACTTTCTATTGACATGTCCAATGAATGCCTCATTTTGGTTGCTGCTGGGAGACAGCGGACAAGTACCTCCTTGTTCTTTGTCTCCACTGCCTCATTTATGAGTTTTACTAGGGCAGCAGAAGAAATACATTCAGTAAGGTATGCCTCCAAACCAGCCATTGCAGCTAGGTGTTCACTTATTGCATCAAGTAAAGTCTGGCATTGTTTAACGCACTGTCACATATTTTCTAAAATTATGATTCCAGTTTTGAATCAAAAGCACTTCACTCACTTTTTTATTTAACACTTTTTAATCCAAATTTGAATTTGGGACACTTTACTCACTTTCTCTCTTAATTAACTTTAAACTTGGGCATTATTGAATAACTATAAAAACACGTTTGGTAATCTAGGGCACAGTGTTGCATAAGCAAAGGCAAGGTCTAGACTGATTTTTGGGAAACTGTGACTTTCTTGCAAGGAAAATGGGTCTGTCCCCTCTCCTTTGTTTATGGTCACACCCCACACTCTTGTAAGGGCCATTAAAAAATCTATTAATAGACGTTCTTACAAATCCATACAACTTTCCCGTATATGTATTATATTTTTAAACCAAACATGTATTTATCATGTATAAAAAATATTTCCATTTGATATATATATATATATATATATCATCATTCTGAAGTTTTTGATTAGTTGTTACTGAACTTGTCTCCATTAGTATAATTACTAACTGAAAAACTTACTTGTTGCTGATAATTAGTAAAAAGAAGATAATACTAAAGTGAATTAGTAAGCGTTTGTTACTAATCTTTACTCAAAGTATATTTAAAAATATTTCACATGAATGAAACTTCTTAAAACTTAACTAAACTATTTTGGTTCGCTTTCTCCGATTTCATCTAACTTTTAAAAATACATCTCCCTCTACCCCCTTTTTACAATTGCCCCCCACTTCTGTATATTTCCCCCACTGCCTAACTAATGACCTATCATAGTTCAAGATACCTATATGAAGCTTGTTCAGACACTTTTCAACCCCATTACCTTATATCCGATCATTTTGATACATAAACTGTATATATGCCTGTTTACTTATTAGCTTCTCTGCATCTCTGAACACAATAAGTACAATGTCTCGAAATATGATAAAACAAACAAGACTCAGACATTGAAGATATTATCATCTCACAATCTCTTAATAATTCTACTTCAAGTCATAAAAGAAAAAAAGTTCACATGAAAGAAGTCGAGCCTTCACGTAGGACTACAAAACATCTTATCTTAACGACACTGTACGCTCTCAATAATTCCTGCAGTAAGAATGTGATTATTGGATTGGAACTACAGACGATGGACTTTTTAAACCAACTGTGAAAATTGTTACTAATAAACTACAGGGAATCACTTTTGGGGTTCGAACATGGATAATATTCCTGCAACAGATCAAAATCATCGACGATTATTTTGAAAAGGAGAAACATCCCTCATCAGATCATACTGAACCCCTTGAGATAAATGACTACAAAGTGATATTTACAACATCTTTTGGAGAAAAGACTATTCTTTTCGACAGTATAACTAAACCTGTTGCAGAATGTGAAAATAGTGAAAATGCTTGTGAAGTGAAGAAAAAGAAAGTATATGTACCTGCTGTTGCAATGAAAAAACCAACTTTTATTGGTTTAAAGAATTTTCTTTTGTATGCAGACGAGTATGTTAGTATGCTAAAAGCCTTGTGTGGCTTAGTCGAAAATTGCATGACTGAAATTGTAACATTATTAACTCATCATTGCATTTCCAAAAAGTTACCCGAGCCATCTAAACAATGTATTTTTAATGTCAAGAACAGAGAAAAAAATAATTATTACAAGGATATTCTTCATGCCCGATTATCGTCCAAATTTAACGACTATTATCTCGATATTGTATATCATGAAATTGGTGACATTTCATTAACTCACCTGACTTCTCGTGTACGCACGAATGTTCTAAAAAGAATCACATTCAACTAGATGGTTAAAATAAGTGGAAAAATGTAATAGAATAATTCTCGGTTTGAAAATTTTCTTCGTATAATAAATATGTCTTTTTTAAAAGTATGTCAACATGTATCTACTCATTATCCTTCATTTACAAAATATGCAGTAGCCTTAAGATAGTAAGCGATTTATTTTGGAAAAAGTATCACTTTGAAGTTAACAAAAAATTGTATACAATCTTTTTTTAGCTTCAGGAGGGAATCAGTTTTTGCATCCCTCTATGAAAAGTTTACTTCTGACAGACGGTCAGTAAATAACGGTAGCCAAAAAGAACTTCTTAATGCTTTTACATTGACCTATACAGGCTCGAACTAGATGCGATTTAAGTGTGACTAATATATTCAGCTTCCCAGTCAGTTGCGGATACATTTTTGAAGGTGATTTGAACAAAATAACACAGGCAGCATGTGACAGGATATACCCTCATAAATTACCCTTCAAACAAGTGTTCCAGAGTGGAGAGTAGAAAAGAGGTGTCGGGACGTGCACCCTCAAATCGGCTGCAAACAGGTGTCCCATGGTGGTGAGTGTAGGTCCCACCACCATGGCGAGGGGGTCGGCGCCAAATTGCGGTGAAGGGGAAAAAGGAAAGTGGAGGGGGTAGTCTGTCGATAGTGGCCTGGTACTACTCATAGAATTATACACTGGAGTTTCTTAGGAAAAGTGCCGGTTATAAATGACAAGGTGGTCTAAGGGGGCGAGAGAGTGACGCTGCTGGTCAGTGGAGCAACTCCACAACAACGCAGGAGTATATAAAAAAAGCGGACAGTATCCTCGGCGGTTAATCCGATAGTTTGCTTCAGTCATCTTCAGTCAGTGGCGAAACATTCGCAGGAAAATCGCGTCAGTTCGTTTTCAGTTAATTAGTGTTAGGTCATTTGTTGCGTAACCAGGTGTAATCAGGCCTTACGAAAATGTCGAAGGAAATTAAGAGAAAGCATTTATCTTTCGAAGAGACATTTAAGTTTTTAGACGAAGTGAAATCCGATGCCTCAAAGCAGTCTTTTTTGCCGAGTTCATTTTTTGACCGAGAAATTTACAAATCTTTAGAAGAAAAATCTATATAAGTTCGATTTTAACAACTTTTAAAATAATGAGTTGAATTTTTATCTTTTTAAATTATGATACCATTCACTTTAAGCTGATATTTTTAATTTAAAGAATTTCAAAATGCAGACTTGAAGTCATGAACCATTACAAATTAAAAGCGTTTCAAGTGGAAAATTTTTGACAGAAAACGTTGATTTTTTACCATTTATTACTTATTAAAATATATAGCATTTCTGAAAATACTTCAAAAATAATTAAAAATTGGAAACAAAACAACTTCGAGATTTCTCAAGATTAGCAATTAAAAATTTAGAGCTTTTCAAGGTTCATTGATTCATTCTTCAAAATAAATCATAATTAAGTGAGTCCCTGAAAATGATTAATTCCACATAACAGTCAATTTAACATCGTCAATCTGAATATACTTTCCGAGATTTCAATTAAAAAAGGCCGTCCATTTGCCGAGTTATATCTCTACATTTTCCTAAGATACACATAATATTTTTCCTCTATTTAAATTAAAAGCTATGAATTAATTAGCATTTTTGGAAAATAAAACCTTGAAAAATACCGTGTGACACATTTACAATAAAATGCCGAATTTTTGAAACATAGAAATATATTGGTATGAAAATCTAAATTCACTTCTTATTCTTTAACATTGTTTGCCTAAGCATATTTAAAAATTGTCAATTGTATCTAAAATTGCCGAGATTCCTTGTACATTGCTTAAGTTTATTAATGAAATATCCTAGAATTGCTGACTTGTAAAAGTCGTAAATTAACAGCAGGGAGGAAGAAGTCAAAAGGGAAGTTAAAGAAAAGTGAAACAAAAAAGTGAGAAGAATTTATTTTAAACCGTTTTCCATAAAAAGAGCTCTTATTCTGCTTTTTTAAGATAGAGTATCGTATGCACTAAGTAGAGGGGCAGGGAGAGTTCTGGACCAAGTTTTTCCGTACGATTAGCAAAGTTGCGGCTAGAGAACAGAAGGCCAAAACTGCTCATTAATTCATAGCTTTTGATTTAAATAGAAAAAATTATTATTTGTATCTCAGGAAAATGTAAAGACATAATTCGGCAATTCGACTGCCTTTTTTAATTGAAATCTCGGAAAATATATGCAGATTGACGATAATAAATTGACTGTTTTGTGGAATTAATAATTTTCAGGGACTCATTTAATTACCTATTTATATTGTGAAATCAATAATTTTCTAGGCTAATTTAATTACCAAATTCTTGCTTCATTTTTTGACGCGTCATATATTCGTCGCACCTATCTGTTACTTAATTGTTTAAGTAGATGCTCTGTTCACCAAAAGAATATCTAGACCATGGATTAACCTACAGAAGCGTGTGACGGGTTTAATTCAGACTTAACTTTTATTTTCTTTAAGGGCGATATCCGTAAATATCGCCACTTTATTTTATGAGTTACACGGCGGTACAATTCCATAAACCAAACAAATCTAGCATAGAGCTATATCTGCCGAAAACTAAAGGGATGTTGGAAAGGCAGGTCAGTTTGGGGTCCCAACTATCATTTGGTATCCCAGATAAGTGAGAACGTTCGTACCAGTTTTAATCCAGGTCCGTGTTTGACGGCGTGATTTTATAACCTGTAATGAGGTTTCCATGTCGTTTAAATTTTTTCGCAATTCTTTTAAATTTTCATGGTGTAGCGATTCTTTAATTAAAGGTAATCGCGGGCTAAGTAAACTAATATCTTCGGCACTGAGTTTATACGATACACTTTTTCAAACAGATGTCGTTTTGACGTACACTAGATTTTCGTAATTTTAAAATACATTTCGGTGTTTGGATTATAAAATCTTCATTGCTAAAGAGAAGGCTCGGAGAATCAAGTTTAAGTGTTTGTGCATTTGAACCGCATAGTACATACAATGCTGAAGGTGTTTCTGGAATTACAATATATTGGTTTTGATGCGTAATGGGATGAATACTAACTCAAGAATTCTAAATACTGAAAATTGGCATGTCTCATTGAAAATTTGTTTGTACTGGTGTTTTATTACACAGCCACACAAAAAAGAGAGTGTGGATCTGGTAACAAGACACACGTATTCCTATGGACTTTGGGGCGCTGAATTCAAATTCGGTATCAAAAATCACCCATCACGTCATGGTTGAGCCATAACCTCAAAAAATGACGAAAAATCATGCACTGAGGCAAATAAATTTCAAAATAATGCCAGTAATGCAAATTTTCACTTCAAAAACATGTCGATAACTGTCAAGGATCAACCCTTGTCTCATATCAACTTATTTAACATAACTTTACCCAACAAAACCTGACCTCAACTAACCTGATTTAACAGAAATTTATTGAACTACACGTCAAGCTCTGGAAGCATATTTTCCCAGTAGCAAATGTGTGCTACATCTAATGGGTCAACACGAGCCTAACCTAGAAATAAATCTAAACTAGTTAGACAAAGATGGACAATGCTATAAGTATATATCCCTTAAATTCCCTGATGTTTCAGACGCTAAATTGGAAGAAGGAGTCTTTGATGGACCACAGATTCGAATATTGACAAGAGATACCAATTTCGTGAGCCACATGACGAAAATTGAAATGGACGCTTGGGAAAGTTTTAAAGCAGTAAACGCAAATTTCCTCGGTAACAAAAGAAGTCCAGACTCCGAGAATATCGTTGCGAAAATGATAAGAAACTACAAAAACGTTTTCATCAAGGCATAAAAGTGATGGAACAACGATATCAGGGTAGGTGGGACGAGGTCATGATGGCCGATTTTTGCTGGGTGTTTAAAAGGGAAACGAATGTAGGTCTTAAACGTAAGCGTAACCCTTTGCATCGTTCCTTCGAAAAAAAAGGACACGTTATAGCAGGCAGAAAATAGACTGAAGTAGGTCTATAAATCAATTGCATTGCGATAAAAAGCTAGATAAAATGTAAACACGAAAGATAGTATAAATATATCCCTTAAGTCTAAGAAAAGCAGAGAAAAAAATTTTGTACAAAACTCTTATTCATTTGCATGTTTAAGTTACAATTCTAAATTTTAATTGATACAACCATTGTCAGGTTAATTGAAATGGGGTCAATTCTACTTGTAGTTCTAAGTTTCTTCAAATGAGTAATGTTCGTCTAAATTTGTAACCACCTGTAGTACAGTAAAATGAATTTTATTGTGTTACAACGGGAACACTTAAGTTAAGTTGTGTTGTGTTGCGTTAAACAAAATTTCTTTAGGTTCTGTTAAGATAGATTCATTTCTAGGTTAAGATCGAGTTAACCTATTAAATATAGCACACATTTAAGACTGCGAACCGTACACTTACATAGCTACACGTGTGGTTGTATTTCATTCGGCTAGGTTAGGTTAGGTCAGGTTAGGTCAGGTTTTTTTAGGTTAGGATAGGTTTGACCTCTTTGCAGGTTAAGCCCAAGCTGATTCAAACGGTACCGCAAACACAACGGGAAACACAATCAGCTCAATTGTGTTTCGTGAGGTTATGTTAGGTTAGGTTAGGTTAGATTTATTTCTAGATTAGGCTCGAGTTGACTCATTCGATGTAGCACACATTTGCTACTGGAAAAATATCCTTCCAGAGCTTTACGTTTAGTTCAATAAATTTTTGTTAATTCAGGTTAGGTGAGGTCAGGTTCTGTTGGGTAAAGTTATGTTAAATAAGTTGATATCAGACAAGGGTTGATCGTTCACAGTTGTCGACATGTTTTTCAAGTGTAAATTTGCATCACTGGCATTATTTTGAAATTTATTTGCCTCAGTGCATGATTTTTCGTCATTTTTTGAAGTTATGGCTCAACCTTGACGTGATGGCTGATTTTTGATACCGAATTTGAATTCAACGCCCCAAAGTCCATAGGAATACGTGTGTCTTGTTACCAGATCCGCACACCTTTTTTTGTGTGGCTGTGTTATGGTTGTTTCGCATGAATGGATCTCGCTAATTAAATAATTTGGTTGCGTTGGCTTACAAATTTGGAGTTCTTTAATATCTTTACAATGTTTTAAAGTATTGACATCTATGGGTACATATAAGCGTTTTTCAGCATTTGTGAGGATAATCTCATGTAAGGGGATTGGGGCTATAAATCCATTTCCTTAACAAATGGGAATAGGGAGTAGGTGGAGGGTTTGCAAATCCTCGTGCTTTAAAACAGAAACCTTTACTATATACACGAGTCGTTTATTGATTATTCCAATTGTGATTTTGAATATATCAATTACGTGTTGGTAATTTTGAACGGATAACACAGGCCAACAATTCTCAGAACCAGAGACCAGACCTACTATACGCGAAGGTTTTTGCTGCGCTGAATCCGAATCTGACCTCAGAAAAATTCCATTACCCAAGCCCGGTAACTTTCGAGCCCATAACCTGAGACTCCCATAACCCGATTTCCTCTACCCCCAAACCCGGTTACGTGCGTATCATTGAGCTTAAACCCC
>NC_046663.1:127080203-127085500 GCF_010883055.1 Belonocnema kinseyi
ATACTTAACTTCAATCAATGATATATCGATGAAAAAAAAAGCTATCTTGAATCTGAAAAATGGATTTCAGAGGGCAAGGGTGCTCCTTTGTGATGCTTTCGCACGTTTTTGAAAAAAAAATTTATTCAAGATGCTATGTAACCTAAAATATAGCAAAAAACGATGTTTTTTGCACTTTTAGGTTACAATATCTCGAAAACTGAGGGTGATGGAATTTTTCTGAGGTCGGATTCGGATTCAGCGCAGCAAAAACCTTCGGGTATACTAGGTCTGGTCTCTGGTTCCGGACCTTTGTCAAATTTTGTCGGCCTGTAATTTAATAGGGTATTTTTCATTGTTGACTTCTTCCAGTTGTTAAAGTTCTATTATCAAAATCTCGGGCATTAATATTTGCCGGTGTACAATTCCGTGCTTCCCATCATTTATTGCATCGATGATTAAATTTAAATCTTACTATACTCGGCCATTGCAATCTCTACGGCTGTAATATAATTTGAAGTTGCGATATTTTTTTTATTGGAATTTGTTTCATTTATTATTTTTTTCATTTCTTATATGTGTTCTTGTGATCGTTCATGTAGAGTTTGTAAATCATGCGAGGCGTTATTGAATACATTTTTTATTATTCGAGTTTGATTTCCGATTGTTTCAGCCATTACTTTATTACCCGGAAGTAACGCATCAAATTCCTGATTAATGAGTTCTAAGTCATGGTTTTAGAAAGTACAAAAAAGGGCTTTAGAAATTGAACCGATTGCGTTTGATAATCTTCTGAGGGTACGAGATTCTCCTAGTATTTGAGACAAAAGAAGTTGCGAATTTTCTAAGGAGTTTAAACGATTTTTTGAAAGTTTTAATTTCAACTGAGCAGGACAATGAGCACACAGATGTAGAGTCTGAGCGAAAGGTTCTCTTTCAAAATTTTCAGCGAAAATCGTAGTGTCTCCAAGATCCTCAATCTGGACATCGGCCCGGATTCCGAAAAATAATACGGCCAGGAATACGATCTTCATGGCAGCTGAAACTAGAAGTAGTACAGTTTTAAGTTATTCGCATGGATTCGTTGTCGTTCTTTGTTAATGAGTACCACATAAATATCATTGGTTTCGATGTCAATAATAGTAGCAGGTCCTTTCTAGTTTTTTAAAATTCTTTCGCGAGCCGCCGTATGTATTTCTCGTGCCTTTCTTTCCAAAGTCTTACTAACTCAGGGTATTTTTAAGGTTTGGAGTGGTGGCAGGTAGTGATGCTAAGTTTGCATCTGTTCCAAATGTTAAGTGAAAGAGTGAAAATCGTGTCCCATCATGGATCATCGTGTTATAGCCTATGCAAATAAACTTTAGAGTGGCATCCCATTCAATGTGGTTGTCAGCCATTGCGGTCCGAATCAGTCTTTCACTGTCGCGTGTGCTCTTCCCAACGCTCTATTGTTTTGAGGGTGGAATTTTGTGGGTTTGACGTGTTTAATTCTAAAAAGACTCTCAAAATTTTGAATTAATTCAGAGTCCAAATTTTGTCCCTGATCTATTAAGATGTGCTTTGGGCAACCAAAAGTGTAAATATAATAGTCGAAGAGCGCTTCAATAATTGATTCGGATGTGGCATTTTTTAAGGGAATTAAAATGAGGTATTTTGTTAACATATCTTGAATCGACAGAATGTACTCGTTTTTTCTAGATGTAAAAGGCAAAGCTCTCAAAATATCCATCGCGATTTTATCGTTCGGATTTGTTGGCGTGTCGGGAATGATCGCTTCGGCCATTTTTCTAACTCTTTGTAATTTTTGAATTTCGCATCTATGACATTTTTTGATATAATCGATCATTTCTAATTCCATGTAGACCCATGTCCCTAGTTCTCGTTCCCGGGCTATCGATTTGTTCTCGCCGAAGTGTTGAGACATCATTGAGCCATGACATTCTCTAATGATTTGGTCGCGTTTTTCGCGAGTTATTTCTGTTGTTGCGTTGAAACATGTGTGAATTTTGTTGTGTTGGGTCGTCGAAATATAGACGTAACATTATCATTTTCTTTTCGATAGTCTGTTTTGGTAGTTGATTCAAGATCACCAGCCACTGTTCCTGGTTATATTCAGGTAGCTTCGTTATTATCGGTCTAAATTTGCACGTTCTTTTGATATTCGTATCCAAATTTTTTTTTTAGCGTTAGGCTTATCCGTTTCACGTGTTTCTGTTCGATTCGAGAACAACCTGTAAAATTCCCTGTATAACTTTTCAGTGTCTGGATTAGAAGGGTTTTCAGGTTCTTATTCTAAGATTGATATTTCGATAGATTCGAAATCATCAGTCAGTGGTTTTAGTGGGCTAAATTTTCCCGAGGTTCCGACCTCAGCCTGCAAAATTTCTTACAGGTTTGGAGTTTGAAGATCACGCCCGTCATTTGCTTCGATGATTTCGATGTCGGGCAATCCGATTTCTAAGTCGAAGTCAGACCCGTCGAGAGCTTGCTGAGTAGTATCATGCGTGATTGGAAAGACGCGTGAGAGAGCGTCAGCTGCTGTATTTTCGGAACCTTTTTTATATTCTATCTTATACTCGTATTCCTCTAGAAGATATCGCCATTGCATTAATCGGGAGGATGGGTCTTTAACGTTGAATAACCATATGAGTCCTTGTAAATCGGTGAAAATTAGAAATTTACGTCCGAGTAGATATTGTGGAAAGCGTCTGACTGCCCACACTATTGCCAACGGTTCCTTCTGAGTCGTTGTATAATTCTGTTCATGATCATTCAGAACTCTTGAAATGTAACAACAAGAGTGTCCTTCTTGTGACAGAATTGCGCCTAAGCCAACGTTTGAGGCGTCCGTTGTTAGCGAGAATTGTTTACTGTAATCGGGATAGCGTAAGACAGGTGTTTGGCATAGGGATTCTTTAAATTTTTTGAATACTTCCTGGCATTTGTCTGTCTAAATGAATTCTTTAGTGATTTTTGTAAGTTCGGTTTAAGATTTCGCGACGGTCGAATAGTTTTTTAAATGAATTTTCGATAATATCCCGAAAGTCCTAAAAAGGATCTAACCTGCTCCACGTTCCTAGTTTGTTTGAAAATTGAAACAGTAGATAGTTTTGATGGGTTAGGTTTGACTCTAGCCTTTGTAATAATATGTCCTAAATATTTTAGTTCAGGCCGTAAGTATTCGTACTTATTGGGCTGTAGCTTAAGTCAAGTTTGACGAAGTTGCTCAAAAAGTAATACTAAATGTTTATTGTGTTCTTCTATACTTGACCCGAACACCACAACGTGATCGAGGTATGCGAAGAAAATCTTCTCGATCAATCGCCTCAGTGCATTGTCCATCATTCGTTGGAACATTGCGGGAGCGTTTTTGAGTCCGATGGGCATTCGTTCGAAATCGAAGTGCCCCTCAGGGGTGGAAAAAGCATTATATTTTTTTGAAGATTCTTCCAGGGGTATTTGGTGAAAACCGGCACTTAAATCGGTCTCTACCCATAAAGGTGAGTTATAAGGCGCCTCGGAGTGCCGCGCCTGGCGGTGCGAAGATGTCATGGTAAGACTGAACAATTTTAGCAACATGTCCACGGTGTTCGGATTTAATGAGACTAAGTCTCGAATTTTCTGTTAAATTTTAATTCGTGAGGCAAATTCTTTTTCCGAAATATAATGGATTTGTTCTTTTTCAGGCTTAGTTTTTAGGAGGTTGTATTGGAATTCCTGTATGCTGATTATTTTTGCTTCAGAGGAATCGTGAAATCGCTGGAGTCCTCCTGGTCGTAATAACACTGATTGAAGACGTCCGGAAACGTAAGATATTTGGTCTGGGGATTCGCTACATTCGATGCTCTGGCGGTCTTTCCATATTCGACCCTGCTCGAAAATTTGAGCCTGTATTAGATTTTGTAAAACACTGGGCTTCAGTGTGTCCAGGCCTTTCACAATGATTGCACTGCAGCTGCATTCTCTGTGTAAGGGGCATATTTTGGTTGGGTGGATTGAAGTGCTCGTTTGATGTCGTGTAGCGAGAGGTTACATGCCTGGGCATTATTACACTTTGGAAAACTCGGAGGGCGGTCTGGACTTTAAATTTAGATTTTTCTCGAAGCCAAACCTCAGTTTCAAGAGCTTCTTCTTGTGCCTTATTAATAGACTTCGGTTTTAAAGGTCTAATTTGAATCTCAATCTTGTCTCTAAGGTTAATAATATAGCGCTTTATCGCGGATTTCTCCTCAATTTGAAGAGCCACTTTGCGCGCGGCTGGCACACTATGTTCCGATTGAACCGCGTAATAAAGCTCATTTAGGCATTTTCTGAAACGTTGATTGTAATTTTGGACGCTGTCAATACCCTACCTACAAGAGTCTACCTTTGTTCATAGTCATTAATTGAAACGTGCCGGATTGATCGCTTGGCAAAAATCTACCATTTTTTCGGTTAAAATGAAATCAAGCAACAGTTCCGGTTGTGAGCAACGTAACCGTGCGCGTTTTACAGTTTTTATAAAGTTTTGTGTCCCAACGTCCTCTCGTCCGTTAAGTGTTTCTAAGGTACGAATGATTTCCTTCGCAGTTACGAGAGTGTCTACTCTTTGTTTGTGGGATCTCTATCCTCCTCGGTTCATTTTCCGAGCTAGGTATAGAATCTGAAATCCGTAAACGCTGACTAGCGTTAGCTGTTTGTACGGCCTGACCTACTGGATTCCAAGGACCCAGATTCCTTGGTGGTATGTCCTGCGGGAAGCCTGGAACCTGTACGTCCTGAACTACTGGGCTCGGGGGACTCGAATTCCTCGGGGACATGTCCTGCGTAACATTACGAAATTGTGCACCCTGCTCTACTGGATTCTGGGGACTCGCATTCCTTAGAGACACTTAATCTATAAAATTTTGGGCCTCGACCAGCTGATCTACTGGATAAAGGCAGCCTACATTCCTTCGTTCGCTTTCGTCCAATATCTCTAACGAACTTACCGAGTTTACCGAATTTTCCTCGCTAGCCTCATCGTCTACCGTCATGAGTTGGCGCTCTTTTCTAGCTAAACTTTTCATTTCCTCAACGCGTTTCAAATTTTTTTTATTTAATTGGTTCACGCTTGTCTAAAGGGAAAGTTGACCTATTTTGATTGATTCGAGCCTTTCAAGGATTTTATTAAGGATTGCTGAAGATAATTGGAAATTGTCTTGGGAATTGTTTGAGGAGTTTGCTGTCGTTGACATGTTGACGCTGTTGTTATCAAAAATTTATAATAGTTAAATTCGCAAATTGATTTATCGGTAAAATAAAAGCGCTCTTATTCACTCTTCTCGCCTTAATCCTTC
>NC_046663.1:127085600-127098889 GCF_010883055.1 Belonocnema kinseyi
TGTATGTATATATTTTACCAGTAACGAAATTATACCACCTAACCAGGAATTTACACAGAATCACTAAATAGGGACAAAACTTACTTGTAGTTTCTCTTATGACGAACGTAGCCGCAGAATCGCAATCTGAACCTGTTTCGTCGTTGCTACTTGTAGTAGAAGTTGAGGCGTTGAGGCGTGCAAAACGCTGACTCGTGGGTAAACTTTATAGTATAAAATATCACCGTATAATCAATTATATCACTCATGAATTCAATGAATCGGAGATTCCACTGGTTTTTCCATAGAGAACCGATTTTGATCGTAATCGTCTCGGACTATCCTGGCAGGATTGCCAAAAATGTGACGGGTTTAATAAAGAATTAACCCATATTTTGTTTAAAGTCGATATCCGTAGATATCGCAACTTTATTTGCGGAGTTACTCAGTGGTACAAGTCCGTAAACCGATTCAAATCTAGCATAGAAATATGTCTGTCGAAAACTGAAGGGGTATTGGAAAGGCAGGTCCGTTTGGGGTCCCAATTACTTGGAAACTGGAGTAGGGGTGACTACGAACTCGTCACACATGCATATTTACGTATTTGGGCGGAGATACTGTCGAAGGAGTTGTCTGGACGAAAGTGACCAATATTGGAACAGGCACTCAATCTTTTTATGACGTTCAGGGAGCGTGCGTGTCCAGTTTCTAAGAAAAGCTTCCATATTTGCACACAATGGACGTAATTAAACATCGTATGAAGATAATAATATATCCAATAATCAGGATATATAAAAGAAAAGCTTATTTTATTTTAAAGAAACTGTTTTCTGGGCGTAATTTGATTTATAATAAAGGCTTTATTTAGGTTATATTAAGCACTTATTTTGAATTTATAAAGTGACTTAATGTAAGCATACAATCTGGCTATATACTACTTTTAATATTATGCAGCGGCTTGATGTTAGCCTACCGTCTAGCGAACAGCTAGTTTCTAAACCATGCAGTGGCTTGATGTTAGCCCATATTATCGCTATCTAATACTTTCAAGACTACATCGGATCTAACTTGTAGATCCATAAGTAGTTCGTTTTAAAGATTTAAAGCTATGCTAGTTTTTAGCAGAACTGGTCTTCTGTATGTTACACCTTGAAACAAGCCCTTTTTTGATTTCGAATCAAGACTTTTTTTCAGTGTTCTTTCTGAAACACTTAAATCAACATTTAGTCAAATAGAACATTGCGACCAAGAGAGGGACATTTTTTCATTGATAAATGCAGTAAAATTATATGTAGCATGTATAGGCTAGAAAGAAAAATAGATCAAGAGAGAGAGAGAGGTATGTAGTAAAAAAATATTTTAACTGACAAATAATTTTCTAAAATTGGTAATATTGCATAAGGGGTTAGCGATTGAGCGACTCGAAACCATTTGCAAATATTACTGCATACCTCAACAAATGAATTAACCCATATATAATGTTTGCATGAATCTTGGAAAATATCACCAAACTCTTAAGAGATCCTTTTACAAACAGTGGATCACTGTGACTGTTTTTGAATTTTATATCGATATAACTAGGATGCCAAATGAACTATTTGAGATGAAGAACATATAATTCGAAATCTCTTGTTAGAATTTAATGTCTTGAAATAGAGTATTATGAATGATAAAAATAAATTCAGCAGTATTCAAATTTAATCCACCTAACTAATTTAATTCAGAGACAATAAAAAATCTACCTCACCGATATTCTACAGCTGAAATGGCTAATGCTATGTTTGCAGGATATTCTTGAGATGTCATCAAGTTTGTACTGCGCAATTGCTGAAGAGATTTTTTTCGTAAAAAATTTGTAAGTTTATTTTCAATTATGCATTACATTTTTTTACGCTGCAAAATAAAAACGTTATATTTCAAACGTATCTAGGCGAGTCGATTATAACTTAGAAACTTCTCTAAAATTCTACAATAAGGAAGATATGTTAATATGAAGTATCGATTATGTATATTAAAATCCACTAGTATATATACAGCTGGAAATCTGGTTTCTTTCTTAGAACCAACATTTTTGAAATTGTAGTTGTATAAATCCATTCAAAGAGGTAAGGATTTCCAGTTAACGAACCTGGGTTAACAAGATTATCATAGAGTGCGCCAGCATCAGATAGGTTTATTTTACTTCTAGTTGTAAATATAAGAGGAGGAGCAGGAGGAGCTGTAAGGAGGAGGAGGATTCGATAATAATGTAGTCAAGTAGGTACTGAAAATAATAAATTTAGATGTAAAAATAAAGTAGAACATCGGCTTTCAACAACACAAATATCTCCGCTATCGGCGCTGCATTCTGCTCTGAGCTTGATAAGCCATTTTCCTCAAATAATGAAGAAATCCAATTTAATAATAATAGTGCCTAAATTGAAGTATCAATGCTATTAAAATCTGCTCTTATATAACAGTGGCAAATAATTATTTTCTTAAAAGCCACATTTAATTGTAGTTATATAAATCTAGTTAAATAGACAAGGATTTCTGATTAACATAATCGTAAACATACTTTTGACTCCACTATGTTAACTTAATAAACGAAAATTTAGTTTGATTAACAAGAGGTCTTTGGTTAATAAAGAATATGATAGGGAGCACCACTATCAGTAACGTTGCTTTTCATATAGTTGTAACAACATTTCTCCTCTTGAATATTGAATTATTCTAAATCAAGTTAAATAACCTCTTAAAATATATGCAGAATAATGTGAAAAGAATAGAGAAGGAGGAGGAGAAGAAGAAGGAAGGTAGAGGAGTATAATGTAGTACAATCAAATCATTTCTAATTGTTGGACTCCAAGATTCCAAGATTAGACTTTCAGTTAAAAAAATACTTGGGAATTTCGGAAGTTTTGAAGTATTCAAAGAACCGTAAATATCTCTCAAACTATATCAAACTATGCTGAAATATTGTAAAATCCAGTATAATACAAAAATATTTCTCCAAAACATATTCAAGATACTTTTTCAGCATTTCTAAAATCTTGAAAAATCTTGTTTCATTTTGTCATGAATAGTAGGCAAATGATTCTTTTCGAATGAATTCAACTCTTTTGGATTAAGGATTAATATTTTTTCGCTGAGAATTCATCTTTTTTGGTTTAATGTTCATCTACTAGGTTAAGAGTTATACTTTTTATTAGAAAACTAATCTTATTGGTAAATATTTGGTTGAAAAGTAACTTCTCCATTGAAATTCATATTTTCGGCTTACAAAATTGAACTGTTTTGGGTAAAACTCCTCTTTTATGGAAAATATTCGATATTTTTGGTTTGAAATACAACTACTTCAAAAAAATTACTTTTTTGAATTGAATATTTAAAATTATGAAAATTCTAAAAAAATTCCCTATTGCTTGGAAAATTATAGCGAATTTTTTCGATGTACATTTTTTGCTACTGAATAATAACAAAAAATTGTAAATTAAAAAAAATAACAAAAAAGTCAAAAATACATTAGATGTTAAATTAATGAATCATATATAATGTCGTATACCGGACTAAAATTATTAAAGTTAGTTAATACATTTGAGCATTTATCACCTTGTCTCTTTATAAAAAACATTTCAGCCACAAGTCTTTCAAACTCATTAAGCTCATGGTGTAAAATCAAAACATGTTCCCAATCAAACTGATGACCAGTTATTACCTGATGTTTCGCAATAACTTTATGGTTCTTTGGATTATGTATAAGATTATCATGATGTTCTTTTGTTCTAGTAGAAAGTAACCTGCCAGTCTGGCCTACATAGCATTTATCACAATATAAGCAACAAATTTTATAAACTACATCAGTAAGTTGAAAAATGTCAGGAGAATCTTTTCCTAATTGAATATGTCAAACCTGAAATTTCATCAGCTTGAACCAAAGAAAAAAGCTGTTATTTTGTTTTTTCCAAACAAAATTTTTTTAATGATGTTTTAAGCGTTGAAATATTGGCAATTTTACGTTTTTAGCGGTTTTGACGACTTTTTAAAACCAATTCGACTAATTTGATCATTTTCACTCCGCCCTAATGTGAAAGTCATTTTTTCATTATTGTCGTAACTTGATTGATTGCCTAGTCATGAAAGCAGAGTTTATATATGAAAATAGAACAAGGAGGAGGAGAAGGAGGAAGAACATTGACAGTTTTAAAAATGATATGAATAATTTACAGCAGAAATTTTTAAAAGAAAAAATTACTCAAATGAAATAATGAAACAATTTTGCGTAATAATTTTTTATAACTTTTAGTTATATAATGAATAACCGATACTTAATGCATATATTCATAGAATGGCATTTTTTACATAAAATAATCTAAAAAGGGTCCGGTGAAGAACATTCCTTAGTCATGACGTCATAAAAATTCCATCAACCAAAGTAAAATTACTTATAACCAGCATAAAAATACTAATATAAAAATAGAGTCAATGCCATACTGAGCAGGTAAAAACTTAATCTATAATTCAATTCTAAGATACTCTGTCTGAAAGTCTAACCTTGTAATTATTGAGTCAAATACTCTAACTGAAAGTCTAATCTTATAATCATTGAGTCGAGGTCTTGGAGCATTTGATATATAATGTAGTTCAATAAAATGCTCGAAGTCCTCGACTCAATGATTACAAGATTAGAATTTCAGACAGAGTTTTTTAGAATTGAATTAGAGATCAAGCTTTTACCTACTCAGTATGGCATACGCAAAATTGTTTCATTATCTCAATTGAGTGATTTTTTCATTAAAAAATCTCTGCTGTCACTTATTCAAAGCTTTTTTAAAATTGCCAATGTTCATCCTCTTATTTCTGCTTCTCCTCCTCTTCCTTCTCCTCCTCCTATTTTCATATACAAACTCTGCTTTCATAACAAAGCAATCAAAAAAGTTACAACAGTAGTCAAAAAATTACTTTCACATGTGCCAATTGTGTCAAACCTTATTCACGGCATGATTTATGATAAATGTTTTGAGCAAAATGCAAAGATACCTGAGGATATAGAGACAGTTATGCAAGGCACCAGTGAGCAGGCTGATGAGACTAGCAAATCAATGTAACAGAACGAGACCATTCTTCAACGTGATAGGGATCGAAAAATTCAAGAAAAATGTTAACGGCGATACTCGCCATTAAAGAAAGTGGTACGCTTTCCTCAGAATGGCAAACATCAAATAAAACCATATTTTAAAAAGCAAAAGGTAAGAGAGGAAGAATTTGTCCAAAAGGCCGGTTCTTCATCCGTGAAAGTTAGCAGTAAAAATGATTTTAATAATGGTGATAAAGAAGGAGAAAAAACAATCCAAACATATCGGTAGATCGATTGCGGTTATTTTTAAAATCACAAACAGCTGAAAATAGAAATAATGGATATAGAATCATTTCAATCATCAATGACATAACAGATGCTGGCATTAATTAATAATATGTTTTATTAGCTGAAGTTAATACGTTAACAGATAGTTTAATCGTTTTTCAACTTACGAATAAACATTTCGTCTATTTGGTTAAAAATTTCCTGTAATTAATTTAAAAACAATTATAAAATAGCCAATACCACAGTAAGTAAGCAATAAGTGATATATATTAAATAAATCTAACTTCTTAAAATGTACACATGTGTATTTCTTAACTCCAACCAACCTTGAATCATATTAGTTATTTTAAGTGCAGAAGGAAATTCGACACATGTTTCTAGATTCTAACAGTTTACTTTAGGTTTATAATATTTCAAAATCTGCTTCTGCTCCTCCTCCTCCTCTTCTTTATTGAACTTAAATAATTTGAATACTTCTGGAAATTTGTAAAGATTTTTGAGAATTTCAGATATATCAAATTAAAATTCAAATGAAAAATTTAACCTTGAAACAAATAGTTTAATTTTCAAATAACAAATATTAATTATAAAGAATAATTCTAATATTTTATATATAAATCCAGCAAGATTTTTATTTAAAATGAGAAACAGTTGAATTCATCTAAAACAGACAAAGCTTCAATAAAAAATTGTTAAAGATTTAATCGAAAAGTAGTTTATTTTAAAGTAGTTGTATTTTAAGCCAAACATATCAAATATTTACCATAAAAGAGTAGTTTTCTACAAAAAAATTGAATTTTTTAACTCAGAAATATGAATTTCAATTAAAAAGTTACTTTTCAACCAAATATTTACCAATAGGATTAATTTTCGAAAAAAAAGATGAACTTTCAATTAAAATACTGAATTTTCAATTAAAAAATGAAGTTTGAACAAAGATGTTTAACTAGTAGTGTAACTCTTAACCTAGTAGATGAATAGTGAACCAAAAAATATAAATTCTCAGATTATGTTAATCGGAAATCATTATTTGAGGAAGATGACTTTTCAAGCTCAGAGCAAAATGCAGCGCCGAGAGTGTTGTTTGGAAGCCGATGTTCTACTTTATTTTTACATGTAAATTTATTATTTTCAGTACCTACTTGACCACGTTATTATCAAATCGTCCTCCTCCTCACAGTTCCTCCTCTTATATTTACAACTAGAAGTAAAATCAACCTATCCAATGGTAGCGCACTCTATGATAATCTTGTTAACCGAGGTTCCCGTTTTAGTGAAAGAAAGTTGCGTTGACTAAGTTGAAATAGTTGAATTAACTATATATCCATTATTCCTTTAACTAGAAATCCTTACCTCTTTAAATGGATTTATTCAGCAATTTTGTAGAAGTTTCTAAGTTATAATCGACTCGTCTAGATACGTTTGAAATATAACGTTTTTATTTTTCAGCGTAAAAAAATGTAATGCATCATTGAAAATAAGCTTCAATATTGTTTACGAAAAAAAATCTCTTTAGCAATTGCGCAGTACGAACTTGATGCCATCAAGAATATTCTGCAAACATAGCATTAGCTATTACAGCTGTAGAATATCGATAAGATAGATTTTTTGTGGTCAGTAGATAACCCGAGCCATACGGCGGCCTGTGATTGATCGAGAGGCGTGGCCTAAAGGGGAGGGGTTGTGTAAAAGAGGGGCGTGGTCTCCCCTGATAGGCCGAGAGGCGTGGCCTATTTAAAAAATAGCGGTCATCCTAATTACAATGTGGTGGTTATAATAATTAATAGAGTGGACGATTTCGAGTTGGTAAAGGGGAGGGATTGAAGATTTTTCCATTGAAAGGATTATTCTTAGTTGGAAAAGCGGAGGCGCTCCACGTGATCTTAATAAACGTATGTTTCTCAGCTGAAAAGGGGAGGGGGCCCCACCCCCTCGCCTCGCCACCCCCACCGCCTGAGAGTAGAGGATGTATATGATCGAGCTGAAAAATGCAAGAAATATTTACAACGAAAATTAATTATCCTAATCTTACTTTATATTCAGATTGGAAAAGAGTGGGTTGGAGTAAAAAAAAAAGCTACAAATACTTAAAGGTCTGTATAATATTTAAGTACTAATCAAAACCTAAAATTGTCCTAAATTATTCTAAGTGACAGGTAGTAAATATAAACCTTGTTTTTAATTACAATTTCACATCTTTGTGCATTTATTTAGTAATTTTCCAATAAAATACATTTATTCAAGTACGTGCAGAAAATACAAGTTCAACTTCGCCTACAATGTATGAAATTGAGATGGTAGTCAATTCTAGAAAAACGATTTCAAAATATAATTCGACGAATTGTTTCTCAAGTTTTGTTTGTACCTGACTTCTAAAGTATGTAGATTTAAACTTAATTATTTAAAGAATTAATTCCTCATTTGGTGAATAAATATTTTCTGCGCTTAAATAGTTTACAATTGTTTCAATTAAAAAATCTTTACATGTTTCTACGTGTTTTAATAGTCGTTGAATCCTTCTGAACCTTTCATCGATACACACAATAACATTTTTCAGTCCTTCGAAACTAGACTTTTGAAGAACTAGTTCGGGAATATATACCTTTTTCTTTTTGGCCTCAACCTCGTCCTGCTGCGTGTCATTGACCGTCTCGTCGTTGTATTCCTTGCTGTCCCTCAGAAGTATCGCCTTATTACCGTGAGCACTTGTAAACACCAGCGTGTATTTTCCCAATTCAATGGTTTGTAGGTACAAAGGTGAATTCCCGGAAAAGAAGTATGATTCTAGTATATCCAAATGTTGCTGGAGTTTTTCCAAAGTTGGAGAGTCGAAGTTGATAATGTTGCCTGAACTGTTCATAATTTTATGGAGCGTTTGAAATGTCCCATGTGGTTCAACCTCTAGTTCAATTAGAATCGTCTTGAAAAATGAAGGATTAAGTCCGTAAATAGTAGACAGAATCATTCATTGCGTGGTTCTCTTCGTGAAGCTTTCAGACACAATAACCAAGCGTTTCAGAGCAGCTTTAGTAAGTACTTGTTTAAGTAGTGATGACTTGGGTTGATCTCATTTATTTTGGTATATCAGGAACAGTTTATTTCGTCTAAGTGTCAAACCAGACGTTGATATTTTGAGTTTGTGGGAACTTTAACAAATCAAAGACCAGCGAGGATTATATTTCTACTGAATAACTGTGAACTTACGACATACTGACTCGTTTAGATACAACAATTGAACTGATTTAACTCCGTGAAATGCGTCGATTTATTTACGTATTATATATAAGGAGTGGGGGAGTCCTTTGTTAGGTGGGGGAAGAGCCATAGGTTGTGAGCGTGGGAATAACCGTTATGCCACACACGTGAATAAAACCGGTTTCTATATAACAGCCAAACAAAGGATAGAAGTATTCTTTTCTTAGAAATGACACAAAAGAACACGTGTTTCATATAAATCATGCAAAAGAATGCGTATTTACTGGTAATTACACAAAGAGCACATATTTTCTATTAGTCACACAAACCGGTTAAGTGCGGGGGGAGGGTGTTTTGTATAAACCGGTTTTTCAGGTGTGGATGAATGAGCGCTGTGAAAACAACCTACTATTATCTGCAGATTTATGTATGGTATTGATATACTGGTCTAAGTGTTTTCCTCTCTAAAGAACAAACCATTGCATAAGTTATGGGTCTCTTGTATGAAAAAATGTCAAGTACAAGATTCAAAGTAATGAAATCACAACAATTAATTTGAAAAAATAACAATTTCAAGGTAAGACGTTATCACAAAGGCTAATTCGTTTCATCTGTCATAAAAAAGTTATCTAGTTTCTGTGAAACGTATGTACGTGCGTACGCAAAATTCGCAAGTGAAACTAATTATCAAAAAAATGCCATTAGTTGTCCATATGCTGTTCGTGGTATATCGATACATTTTCTCCAGAAAAAATAATTTTTAACGTAATTTTTTCCAGAGAAACAATTTCAATTTCGTTTATTTGTCAAAGCAATATTCTACACCCACTAGAGTTAATTTCTGCGTTAAAAAATAATTGTTCTTATAATTTTTTCCTAAATAGTAACTTAAAATAATTTTTTTTTTAAATGAACACATTTTTGAACACAAAATAATGCAAAAAGTGTGTAAGGTATATAATGATCTTCCCCTTTGAAAAAAAAACAATTGGCAAGTACGCACGTAAGCGGGGAGGGTGCTGGCAATGCTTAAACCGGTTTACAGGGGTTTGTTTGGTATAAACCGGTTTTTCAGATATAAAACAGATTTCAAGACGCTAGAAACGAGAACATTAATCGAAGCAAAACAACGATTTTTCAAGGAAAGCTTTAACACAATAGCCATTTTTTTCAAGTGAGTAATGTTCAAAACCAATTTCTAGAAAAAGTATTCCAAAAATTAGATATAATTTGTGCAGAATCTATTTCCAAACAAAGTGCTGAAAAAATAAGTCCATTCTTAGTGAAATCTTCAGATGAAATTTAAAAATAATTTTAGAAAAACATTTGCCAGCAATTAAAAAGAATGCTTTTGTTTTTTCGTAGCAGTTTTTTTTTTTTTTTTTTGAAATGCCAAAAATTGTTACGTTTTAATTTTTTAAATCAGCCATTATTACAAGATTTTCTGTAATACGAGCCCTAACGCTTCATTTGACAAGTTAGTATCACGGAAAATTCTCAAGTTATTCAGAGAAATATAACAATGTTTAAGGGAAGGTTTTACCACAAAAACTCATTTTTTCATCACAATAATGTTCAGAACAAGTTTCTATAGAAATGAATGCCACAAAATTTAATAAAATTAATGGAATATATTCTGTAAGTCTTAACAATTCTTATGTCACAAAATGTTTTCTCCAGCTATCTACCATTACGGAATTTTCCACAATAATAACCCTAGCGCTATATTCTAACGTTTAGTTTTACACAAAATTTCAAAATTAAGCGAAGCAAATAAATAATTGAAAAAAAATTGCAACCAATTAAAAAAGTGTTCTTTTGTTTTCACTTAATAATTTTGTTTTAACTGAAAAAATATGTTTAATTTTCAAACCTTTTTTTTTTTAACGGACAACAATTACGAAATTATGGGTACCACTAGATCTAGCGCTTTAATTGACCAATCAGTTTGACAGAAAATTTCGACATTAATCGACGCAATAAAAAAAATTCGAGGGAAGATTTTACCACAAAATCTATTTTCTTTCATCCAAATAATGTTCAGGACAAATTTCTATAAAAGTTGATACAAAAAATTTAATGTAATTTATCGAAAAACTTCTGACATAAAGTTCAAAAAAATAAAACAAAATTCAATAATAATTTTGGAAGAAATTGAAAAAATATTTCTTGCTAAAATTTTGAAGCAATTAAAAAAAGTCTTCTGTTTTACCTAATATATTTTGTAAATCTTAACAATTCTTATATTTTAAAACGTTTTCTCTAGCTATCAACCTTTAGGGAATTTTCCACAATACTAACCCTAGCGCTATACTAGAACGTTTCGTTTTACAGAAAATTTCAACATTAAGCAAAGCAAACAAATAATTTAAAAAAAAAATGTTCAACCAATTTAAAAAAGTTTTCTTTTGTTTTCACTTAATAATTTTGTTTTTATTGTAAAACTATTTTTAATTTTTAAAACCTTTTTTTATTTGAACGGTCTACAATCACGAAATTATTCGTGATACTAGATCCAGCGCTTTAATTAACCAATTACTTTCACAGAAAATTTCGACATTTATCGAAACAATAACAGAATTTTCAATGGAAGACTTTACCACAAAATCTATTTTTTTTTTCATCCGAATAATGTTCAGAAAAAATTTCTATAAAAATCGATACAACAAATTTAATATAATTGACGGAAAACCCTTTTACATGTAAAGTTGTACTATATAAGTCTATCTGGAGAAAAGGAATAAACTTCCCGAATCTGAAGATTTCCGTTGACTGTGAGACTGAGGTAACAATGTTAAAAACGTTTTCGAGCGTCGTACCTGACTCAGGACACTTTCCTAAGCTTTCAGTTCATAGATTACAGATGAAGCGTCAGCAATAGGCATGTTGTCTGTGTGTATGTGTTTGTAATCGTCATGGTTCATCTATGGATGGCTCTTTACCTGTATTTATTCTCATAATTCCTTAAGAAACCATTACAAACAAACACCAGAAAACTATGAAAAATTTTTAAACTCTATTTCAACAGTGCATTTATTCAGGTTACTTATCTGAAGAAACAGATTTTATGAAACATCATATTCTTATACCTTTAGAATTGCGATTTTGATATCCGTTATCAATGAGATTTGGTTGATTCCATGTTTATACAGAAATTCTGTTAACAGCCAACTTTCCACCGTCTATCTTCCTAAACTCACAAGAAATATCCGGTTATTTTCAACTTTGGTTTGTTTAACTTCAGAAACGATAAGTGAAATTTATTCAAAAATTACCCGTATAATATACCTAGCAACTTACTTACAACTCCATTGAAAAGCGTCTGTACCAATTTGACAGGTTCCCTATCTGGCAATTTTATTTGGATTCTCCGTATTCATCAGTTTGTTATGATGAATCTTAAAGCATATCAATTTTATTTTCTCCTTTGAAATACATTCGATCGCTAGCGAATGTCAACAAATTTTAAGTGATATTTGATAAGCCAAAAGGCACTATACTCTCAATCGAAAATCGGGTAGGATACTATGTGAATATAACAGAACCACAAACATTTATACAGTTTTTCATAAAACAAGCATGAAAAATTGTACTTTCACTATAAGTAAACCGCAGACAAAGTGCGCCTTTTTCAAAAGTGTGTGATGCGATTTATTTATTATCATTATCTTTTTTTAAATTCTGAGAATTTGCAAACGTTTTTCCTTTACCAACTCAAAAATATTTTTCAGAATATTTCAACTATTATCCCGTTTCCAGCATAGAAAAATTAGCATGAGACCGAAGGGACCATTTACCCATCCGCCGCTAGGCGGATGGACAAATGGTCTCGACCATGAGCACACGCTCATGATCCCTTCTGTCTCAAGCTCATTTTAATACTCAAAAATATTTTTCAGGATATTTCAACTATTATCCCATTTCCAGCATAGAAAAATTAGCATGAGACCGAAGGGACCATGAGCACACGCTAATTTTTCTATGCTGGAAACGGGATAATAGTTGAAATATTCTGAAAAATATTTTTGAGTTGGAAAAGGAAAAACGTTTGCAAATTCTCAGAATTTAAAAAAAGATAATGATAATAAATAAATCGCAGAACACACTTTTGAAAAAGGCGCACTTTGTCTGCGGTTTATTTATAGTGAAAGTACAATTTTCCATGCTTGTTTTATGAAAAACTGTATAAATGTTTGTGGTACTGTTATATTCACAAAGAATCCAACCCGATTTTCGCAAGAAAACGCTTTTAGCATTGGTACCTCAGTCTCACAGTCAACGGAAATCTTCAGATTCGGAAAGTTTATTCCTTTTCTCCAGATAGACTTATATAGTACAGCAGGATGGAACTTTTTTAATGTCGTTAACCACATTTTTCTAGTTTCGCCAACAAAAAATTTCGAGGGAACTTCAGGTTGCAAACAACTTTTAGCGAGAAAGTTGTTCTCTATAGTCAAAAGAAGATTTATAAAAACATTTTAGACATATTCATTAAAAATTACCGGGTATATTTACTTTATAACATACGACTGTTTGACGCTGTAACGATTACACTGTCAGAACTGAGCTATCTCGTGCAGGAAACTACCTCTGTTAGGCTTTCTTTAAGCAATCGTTACGGCGTCGTTTAATGTTTGTCAAATTGCATATTGTCGCTAATTTTTAATATATGTATCTACCAGGTGTATACATATGAAACCGGTATTTTTTCAAGAAAAAAACACATTTATTTCAAGAGAATGATAACAAATATTTTATTCAAAGTATGCGC
>NC_046663.1:127098989-127108099 GCF_010883055.1 Belonocnema kinseyi
CAATACGCCAATTAGCACAAATGGTAAGTTCCGACAGTGCCTACAAGTGTGCCTACTGGCCGCTAAATGGTAATACCGGTTTCATATGTATACACCTGGTAACACTTTCCAAAAATCTTCTTTCAACTCTATAGAAAAACTATTCCGCTGTAAGTTGTTTTAAATATGAAATTCCCTCGATGCTTTTTGTCCATATTTTTAATAGTTTTGTAGACATTCCTATAGCATACTTTGTATGTGTGTCAAATTGCAAACAGTTTGAATGATATTTGACTGAGTTATGATGTTTTACGTTTTGATCACTTATTGCTGTTCTCAGGAAAAATGGTTTCATTTGTTCATTTTAATTATTTTAAAAAATCTTTAGACGAAAAGAAAATTGGAAATAGAATAAAGCTCTTATTGTCGTGACTTCTAAAACGCACTAAAATGTACTTCCGTAGCAAAACTGGTGCTGTGTAAACTATCTCCTTAACTAGCAGGAAAAAAGTGTTCATGTAAGTTTAAGGAAACAATGTTCATTCCCCATGAGTTTCAGGCTGTCTGAATATAAGAAGACACAGTTTTTTTGTTGTTGTTTTTTTATCATTGAGTGAAATAATCTGCTGGTATCGACAGACTGACATATTATTTTTGCCGTGGATATACACAAGTATACCAGAATATAATTTGAAAAGTGTGGAAGCTGGTTGGACTAAATTACAAAAATTATAAAATAAATAGTTCCTAAATTATTCAGGCACTTGAAATATATTACTATGAAAGCTTAACGTCTAATTTTTGCACGTTTCACAAGATAAAAACGGTTCAAATTTTTATTTAAAAAGCGACATGAAAAGTATCTTTTCCGTATTTTTAATTTATTACAAAAAATTTTCTCTATTTCTCATAATATTTTTGATTATTATTAAATAAAATATAAGAAAAGACGGCAACTATTAGGTTGACGGAGTTTTTTGTAAGATTTAAAGAATTAAAAAATGTTTAAAATTTTAAAAAACTATATCACGTAAAAACAGAGAACTTATTTTTTTAAATTGGTTGCAAATTTTTGGAGAAAATTATTTTTCAATTTCTTCTGAAAATTTAATTGCAGTTTATCTTATGTTTCGGAACATTTTTTGGAAACAAGTCTTTCATAAATTATATTTCATGTTTTGGTATACATTTGCATACAAATTGGTTCAGAACATTATTCAGATTAAAAATTAGTTCTTGCGGTTGAAGCCTTTCATTGAAAAATTTGTTTTGATTATAGTCCAAATTTTATGTAAAACAACCCGGTTTAGTATAGGGTTACTTCTGGTATTGCCGAAAATTGCATAATGGTTGACAGTTCTAAAAAACATTAGAAAGAAAATAAGAATAGTGAAGGATGAAAAATATATTAGGTAAAAATACGATTTTTTTAAATGACTTAAAGAATTTTGTTACAAATATTTTTTTAATTCCTTCTAAAAGTTGGATTGAATTTCATTTTATTTTTTTGAACTTTAAATGTAAAAGGGTTTTCCGTAAATTATATTAAATTTGTTGAATCGATTTTTATAGAAATTTGTTCTAAACATTATTCGGATGAAAAAAAAATAGATTTTTTGGTAAAGTCTTCCATTGAAAATTTTGTTATTGCTTCGATTAATGTCGAAATTTTCTGTGAAAGTAATTGGTTAATTAAAGCGCTAGATCTAGTATCACGAATAATTTCGTAATTGTAGACCGTTCAAATAAAAAAAGGTTTTAAAAATTGAAAATCGTTTTACAATAAAAACAAAATTATTAACTGAAAACAAAAGAACACTTTTTTAAATTGGTTGAACATTTTTTTTTTTTTTGAAAATTATTTGTTTGCTTTGCTTAATGTTGAAATTTTCTGTAAAACGAAACGTTCTAGTATAGCGCTAGGGTTAGTATTGTGGAAAATTCCCTAATGGCTGATAGCTAGAGAAAACGATTTAAAATATAAGAATTGTTAAGATTTACAAAATATATTAGGTAAAACAGAAGACTTCTTTTAATTGCTTCAAAATTTTAGCAAGAAATATTTTTTTCAATTTCTTCCAAAATTATTATTGAATTTTGTTTTATTTTTTTGAACTTTATGTCAGAGGTTTTTCGGTAAATTAAATTAAATTTTTTGTATCAACTTTTATAGAAATTTGTTCTGAACATGATTTGGATGAAAGAAAATAGATTTTGTGGTAAAATCTTCCCTCGAATTTTTTTATTGCATCGATGAATGTCGAAATTTTCTGTCAAACTGATTGGCCAGTTAAAGCGCTAGATCTAGTGGTACCCATAATTTCGTAATTGTTGACCGTTAAAAAAAAAGGTTTGAAAATTAAAAATATTTTTTCAGTTAAAACAAAATTATTAAGTGAAAACAAAAGAACACTTTTTTAATTGGTTGCAATTTTTTTCAATTATTTATTTGCTTTGCTTAATTTTGAAATTTTGTGTAAAACTAAACGTTAGAATATAGCGCTAGGGTTATTATTGTGGAAAATTCCGTAATGGTAGATAGCTGGAGAAAACATTTCGTAATATAAGAATTGTTAAGACTTACAGAATATATTAAGTAAAACAGAAGATTGCTTCAAAACGATTGCAGGGAATATTTTCTCAATTTCTTCTAAAAGTTTTATTGAATTCTGTCTTATTTTTTGAAACTTTTTTTGTAAAAAGATTTCCATAAATTCTATTAAATTTTGTGACATTCATTTCTATAGAAACTTGTTCTGAACATTATTGTGATGAAAAAATGAGTTTTTGTGGTAAAACCTTCCCTTAAACATTGTTATATTTCTCTGAATAACTTGAGAATTTTCCGTGATACTAACTTGTCAAATGGAGCGTTAGGGCTCGTATTACAGAAAATCTTTTAATGGTGGCTAATTTAAAAAATTAAAACGTAAGAATTTTTGACATTTCAAAAAAAAAAACTGCTACGAAAAAACAAAAGATATCTTTTTAATTGCTGGCAAATGTTTTTTTAAAATTATTTTTAAATTTCATCTGAAGATTTCACTAAGAATGGACTTATTTTTTCAGCACTTTGTTTGGAAATAGATTCTGCACAAATTATATCCAATTTTTGGCATACATTTTTCTAGAAATTGGTTTTGAAACCTGTTTTATATCTGAAAAACAGGTTTATACCAAAAAAAACCCTCTAAACCGGTTTAAGCATTGCCAGCACCCTCCCCGTTTACGTGCGTACTTGCCACATGACAAGAACAGTGGTAGAGGTTATTTAGAGACTTATTTATTTGATTTATAAATGACCTAGGAAAATTTCTCCTTTTGTGATAAGTGTAAAAAAAACATTTTGATCATTACTATTCTTCATTTAATTCCCTGAACAATGTTTTTTTAACGCAGAAATTAATGCTAGTGAACGGAGGAAAATAGATGTTAGCACAGACTATCTAGATATTAGTAGGTAATATCTTAGCGATTTAACTATGGGACATTCCATTTTCTGTAAAATGCAAAATAATGTTAATATCGTAGTCCTCTATTTTGAAAATCCGAATCCTCAAGCATTCGCATTTTTGCATAATTATGCGATTTTTGTGTTAAACAGATAACACATTGTTCAAGGCTAATATGAAAGATGCCTGTAGCCGAGTCCTAATTTTCTTGAGAAAATTATAACATATCCAGAAACATTTAATCCATTTTCCAACAAAACTTATAGTGCAATAGATATCCGAAAAACCACAATACACACGATGAAAGCTCAAGATACAGACAAAATCTTTTGTTGCCACGCCACGCGTCAGCGAACTTGCTCCGATAAAATTTAGCTGTTTTAATATCTTACATATTAACTGTTAATATCACATATTTTATACTTTCAATATAAACAGATATTGCCCTTTAATATTTTGTATGTTAAATAGAAAATATTAGATAGTATGCCGTAATATCAATATATTATGCTTAAATATCAACACTTTTAATATCTGCTAATCAATATCTATTTTTTTCTGTGTGGGTGTAGAATATTGTTTTGACAAATAAACGAAATCGAAATTGTTTCTCTGGTAAAAGTTCACAGTTATTCAGTAGAAATATAATTCTCGCTGGTCTTTGATTTGTTAAAGTTCCCACAAACTCAAACTATCAACGTCTGGTTTGACACTCAGACGAAATAAACTGTTCCTGATATACCAAAAATAAATGAGATCAACCCAAGTCATCACTACTTAAACAAGTACTCACTAAAGCTGCTCTGAAACGCTTGGTTATTGTGTCTGAAAGCTTCACGAAGAGAACCACGCAATGAATGATTCTGCCTACTATTTACGGACTTAATCCTTCATTTTTCAAGACGATTCTAATTGAGCTAGAGGTTGAACCACATGGGACACTTCAACCGCTCAATAAAATTATGAACAGTTCAGGCAACATTATCACCTTCGACTCTGCAACTTTGGAAAAACTCCAGCAACATTTGGATATAATAGAATCATACTTCTGTTTCAGGAATTCACCTTTGTACCTACAAATCATTGAATTGGGAAAATACACGCTGTTGTTTACAAGCGCTCACGGTAATAAGGCGATACTTCTGAGGGACAGCAAGGAAGACAACGACGAGACGGCCAAAAAGAAAGATATATACTCCGGAACTTTCGTCCCTTACGTAACATCCCCACCGACTGCATTCCTAAGGGACAAAGGACTATGCTTTCCCTAAAATACTTGTTTTCCCCCCGAGATGAAAAGCGTCAGTATTAGACCTTCCGTGTTGCGTGCAACGTCGCTTCTCGACCTTTTGTAATCTTTCATATTTATGAATAAATAATAATATCTACGGATATCCGTTTATTTATTTCTTCTATAACGTAACCCGTCACAGAATTTTGGCGATCCTGCCAGGATCCCTCGAAACGACTCTACGGAATCAAACTCGACGGATCTTCGAAAAAAAAAGAAACTGGAAAACATTATTAAATGCAGTTTTGTGAAAGTGCAGTTTTGTGAAAGTGCATTGCTGTGAAATCAGTCTACGGACTAAATAGTGCATCCAGAAAGCATTATCAAGTGCAGTTTTGTGAAAGTGCATTGCTGTGAAATCAGTCTACGGACTAAATAGTGCATCCATCATACGGTGAAGGAATTTCACTGGGAATCACCAGGGAATACGTAACAAAGCTGAATTAAGTAGGCCTAATAGTAAGGCTGTAGGGATAAGGTCCTAGAGAAGGAGAGACGTCACTCTGCCATTGGAAACGCAGCTCACGAGCCAGCGTCCAGGCAGAACGCCACCTTGAGGCCCAGCATCCTTCTCGTCGCAACGGAACCTAATACTCATATGAAAATTGTAAGTCTTGTTTTAGCATTTCAAACATTTTCGAACATTCTGGACGATTTAGATATCGCGAAATACTATCTCGTTAGCATAATTAATTAAACTGGCTCTCACGTCGTATCTAAAACATTTAGCAGGGCAAAACTTAGAAACTAACCTTACAATGTCCACCACCTCAAATTCCGAAAAGGGTTGAGGAAATTAAAATATTGGCTCAACAAGGTAACGCATTGCTCACCGAAGATGACGATATCGAGAAAAATTCCATCGAGAAAAACGGCCATACGAAAAGAGAAAATTTTGAGAACAATGAGATTAGCGACTCGGAAGACTCAGATGAGAGGGATATACCTGCTATGCTAAAAAAATCGACCACTAACGTGCCCTCCTCGTCACAACCACAGCCCCAAGGTACCACTGGCATTGTGTCAGTTGCTGCTAAAGGTCTTGTCCGCACAATCGAAATTCTCAATGGACAAGACGATGTGGGGGTGCAAGATTTGATACGGTCAGTTAAACGCACTAAAGCCAGGTGTTCTCAGTCGGAACCATTACCAGATTTTATAGTCACGGAACGGATCGTCGGTAACGCTAAGCGCGCAATTAGATACGCGACAATCAATAACTACGACGATCTTTATGATATATTAAAACAACATTTAAGCACGGGAGTATCTGTAGAGCTATGTCGAGGAAAATTGGAGAATTGTCGACAGAATAACGATACGGTACAAATGTACAATCAAAGTTTAAGACAAGCTCTGAATGAATTAAATTATGCCGTTCAAGCCGAGCATCGAAAAAAAACAGCTCGGAAAATTGCCCTACAAATCGAAGAAAAAGCTTCAATAAAAAAATATATCATGAACCTTCGGAATGAAATAGGGTCACAAGTAAGACCTTTAAAACCACTCACTATTAATAAAGCCTAAAAAGAAGCCTTAGAGGCAGAAGTCTGGTACCGCGAAAAAAACCGTTGACGATCGAACACCGTATCTAAGATGACACCGCGGTTTACACCTTCCGTCACTCGTCCCATAAATCATAATTTACACATTCAATGAATGCAACCGAAAACCACGGAATTTTCAGTTTACCCAAAATCAGACACGCCCTCCCCAAAGAGTCCACAACATCACCGAAACCAATTCAGAGACCGAGCAACATTTCGAAGAGTCCGAAAATCTCGAGGACGCGTCGACCGAATCACTCAGGTGTCAGGACGACTACAATCAGTCCGTTTTCGATCCCGCGGATTCAGAAGCGACATACGACTCCTCGTGGACTCAGGATCGTCAATAAACATAATTAAAGAATCTCATGTGCCGCAGCTTATCCCTAAAGTGCCTTTTAAAAAATAATTTAGAATGGGTAATGATAAACAAACATCCGAACATAAAATCACAATAGAGTATCTCAGTCAGTCTCATACATTTCACGTGGTCCCTGATATTTTCCCAATGCCGGAGGACGGCACATTAGGCTTGCGATTTATGCGACAATACGCATATAGTTTGTCAAATAAAACATTGAAACTAAATTCGCATGATCATGAATTATTCGATGACGAAATATTCATACCTCCAAATCAAACTAGATTGGTTCGAATTCCGGTGACAAAACACGATGGTCAGGTAATAATCTTTGATAACCTCCATCTTCCAGATTCAATACTTCAAACACAAGACCAAACAATAACTATACCCATATCTAATGAATCTTCAGAATTCAAGAAAATAGAAATGAACGAAATAAAATATGAGTACAATAAAATGGAAACCCCTGAAGAAAAGGTTTATTATATAACTCAGAGTGAGCTATCCGAACGTTTAAAATCACTCATGGTAAACACTCGTTTAAACCACATTGAACAAGACCTCAAGGAAAATATCACAAAAATCGTCCACTCATATAACGACATCTTTTCATTACCAGGTGACCCATTACCAAGCTCACAATTAACTAAACATAAAATAGTTCTCACACAAGACAAGATTGTCAATAATCGCTCCTATAAACCTCCAGAATGTCACAAAAAAGAAATCGAGACTCAAGTTAACGAGATGTTGACTAAAAACATAATCCGAAACTCAGAATCACCCTATAATTCACCATTGTGGGTGGTCCCAAAGAAAGTCGACGCATCGAGCCTGAAAAAATGGAGAGTTGTGGTGGACTTTCGGAAGATCAATGAAAGCACGGATCACAATGCATATCCATTCCCAATGATCGAAGATATTTTAGATAATTTAGGAAATGCCCAATTTTTCTCCGCATTTGACCTTCGTGCTGGATTTCATCAGATTCCCATGGAGGAAGGTTCAAAAAAATTCACTGCGTTTTCAACACCTAAAGGGCATTTTGAGCTTGAAAGAATGCCATTCGGTCTCAAGAATACCCCAGCAACATTCCAGAGGATGATGGACAACACTTTGAGAGGATTGAATGGGAGGATATGCATGGTCTATTTGGATGATATTGTTGTATTTGGTTCCACGATAGAGGAGCACAACCAGATTCTGATCACTCTATTCGAAAGACTACGCCAGACCGGTTTCAAACTTCAACCTGATAAGTGTGAGTTCTTGAAACCCGAATTAGAGTATCTAGGTCACGTAATTACAGAGAACGAAGTTAAACCAAGCCCTGCGAAATTACAAGCAGTAGCAAATATTAGAATCCCAAAGAATGCTAAGGAGGTCAAGTCATTTTTCGGACTTTCAGGGTATTATCGAAAATTTATCAAAAACTATTCAACTACCGCTAAACCACTCACAGAACTCACTAAAAAATTAAAAACCTTTGCCTGGACCTCAGAATGTCAGGAAACATTTAAAAAATTAAAAAATGCCTTATACAGTGCCCCCGTTTTGAGATATCCAGATTTTGAAAAGAAATTCATTTTAACTACAGATGCCTCAAATGTCAGTCTAGGAGCCATCTTATCTCAAGATGGTCACCCATGTTGCTATATCTCTCGAGCACTTAATAGCTCAGAGTTAAACTACACCACCACTGAAAAAGAGATGCTCGCAATAGTTTGGGCGGTAAAAAGACTCTGACAGTACCTTTTGGGACGCGAATTTCAGATAGTTACTGATCACCAAGCCCTCACTTGGCTATTTAACGTCAAAGATCCCTCATCGAGACTGATGCGCTGGAGACTCAAAATGGAAAAATATAAATACAGAGTTGTATATAATAAAGTATCCGAAAATACAGCCACTGATGCGCTATCGCGGATGCACCCAATCCATGAAAACTTAACAAATGAGCAGGTAATGGAAACAAACATCGATCTAGAAGCCCAGTTACCTGATATTGAAATCTTGGATGCACCCCGAGACCGCGATCTAAATACACCATAACCACCTGATTAAAGCTCAATAAGAAATCCAGAAACCCATCCAGAAAGCCCAACCTGTATTCCGACGGACACGATTATTGAAACTCCAATACCAGAACTACCAATAGAACCTCCCTCAGTACCCGAAAGACCTACTGACCCTCAACTCTACCAAGAATACTATCGATGGTTTGGGAACAGAACACCTACTCGCGAAGTAGAAAAACCCAACGCTAATGGGAAATTGTGGAGAGAATTCTCTAAAAGACCAACTAACGATCCAAACATCAAAGTCCTACCCCCTTACACAGAGAGAGACTGGCTTAGGTTACTGGACAATACTGCCAGGTGGACGATTTCAAGAAAATTAACCATACTTAGAATGCATTTTAACGACCCAACCATCACCTCCACAGAGCGTGTGAAACTTAAGATCTTAATTGCATT
>NC_046663.1:127108199-127109700 GCF_010883055.1 Belonocnema kinseyi
GAATTAGGAATCTGGACCAACATGGAAAATGACATAATAGATTATATAAAAAAATGTCACACATGTCAAACGCAAAAACTGAATAGAATCAGAAGACGCTCTAAAGCAATTATACCAGATACTACAGTAGAACCCAATGATAAGATCGCAATGAATGTATTCGGTCCACTACCTGCTACCTCCCAGGCCAACGAGTACATCCTATCGATTCAGGATATGCTTACGAAATATCTGGTACTAATTCCTTTAAAAGACACACTATCAGAAATCATAATCGAACACTTATTCGATCACTTTATTTATATATTTGGATCCCCCAAGCACATCTTAACTGATCAAGGTCAAAACCTAGTATTCGAGTTAATGCAAAATTTTGAGAACCTTTTTAGAAATCAACACGTTAGAACAACAGCCTTTCATCCTCAAAGCAACGGTGCCGTAGAACGCACCCACAACACCATCAAAGATTTAATTATGACTGCCATGTCAGACCTCCCCACCGACTTGGACAAAACATTCAATTTTATTTGCATGGCATATAACGCCATGATCCATGAGGGCACCGGATTCAGTCCTTTCCAATTGACCTTCGGGAGAAATACAATTGTCCCATCGATACTTGCTACTACACCTAGTCTAAAATATCTAGATTTGGTGAGTTTGTGGCAGGAGCGACATGAGAGGTACATTAGAAAAGCCCGTGAGCAAATTGAGAAATCGAAAGAAAAATATAAAAGAGTACAAGATGCAAGAATAGTATTACCTCAAAAATTGTTCGATGTAGGAGATCTAGTAATGATAGAAAATACAAGGCAGAATAAATCGAGCCCAGACTGGAAAGATCCCGCAACTATACTTAAAGTACTTCCCAATAACAACCACGAAATTATATTTAATAATGAAAGATCTGTAGTTCACGCCGATCGACTAATGATATATAACTGGTAATTGTATCACTATACATGGAAACTAGTGATAGGAATCGAGACACCGGACATAGATCCACGATTTAAGCAGATTCAAGAGTCCTATGAAAAATCCAACGGATTGTGTATGGGATGTACGGAAGAATTTGAGTCAAAGGCTCTAATAAATCGTATCCATCGACTGGAAGACCTTCAGACAACCCTGCAACACATACTGGGATTCGTTCGAAATCAGAGTGGACTATTGAATGTCATTGGATCGGTCTCCAAGACTTTATTTGGAACACTCGACGAAGATGATATGAGATTGATCAACGAAGAATTCGTCAAGCTATACTCTGATAATCAAGTCATGGCTGAAACATTAGGTAACCAAACTAGAATCCTGAAAACCTGGATCAGTTCAGCTTCCCGCGACTTACAGCTTTTTCATGACCATTCGGAAAGCCACGTCAAGGAATTTAACACTATTCTTAACAGTACAAATTCTAACCAGAAAAATCTTGCTATAGCCAACATTATTGTGCTGTGTAGTATAGCTATTGGAGAATTTAGCGAAGATCTAAACCTGTTAA
>NC_046663.1:127109800-127130673 GCF_010883055.1 Belonocnema kinseyi
GGTTTCTATCGGAATAATAAATAAAAGGCTTGTTTATTTCCTTAGATTACCCGTACCGGAACATGAAGATCTGCAAACCCTACATCTAATCCCAATTCCTATGCACCACGGAAATGGCTTCATTGCTCCAATCCCAGCCCATGAAATTATCCTGATAAGCCCCGAAAAAAGTTTCTATGTGCCCAACGATTTAGACTCTATGCAGAAATGTAAAAAAACTGGACGATATTCAAATTTGTAAACGCAGTCAACCAACATACTTGATTAGTGAAATACAAAGTTGCGAAACAAGTATTATTCGAAATCAAAATAAAATAATCTCCGACCACATTTGTCCATTTTCAGCGTTCAGAATATCGGAACTAGCATTTGTACCACTGAAAGATCATGACCAATATATTATTACTCCAGAACACGAACTAGAATTAAATACTTTATGTAACTTGCGAAGTCAAAGCTTATCCATCTCCAAACCTAGTTTAATTTATAGCGATTCCGATTGTGTAATTCAAACACCGAGATCAATCCTGAAAATACGCAAGTCAATAGAACACCGCATAGATACTATGTGTAAGAAAAACATATCTTATACCATCGACCAATCAGAATTTGAACTCTAAAGTCCGCAGTTACCTATTGTACAAGAGTCTCTTCACCACGAAAATTTTAATGCATTGCGACGAAGTTTAGACACAATGGAAACATCCCTTCAGAAAATAAAAAACCTTCGAAGAAACAAAACTCGGATCGAAACAGGAACTGATGTCTTAACTTATTTAGGATACGCTTCAATAAGATTCACTACAACATACATATTGTACAAGTTAGGTTTTTTCGCATTACTCGCTAAATTAATACCCAAGAAGTTATGTATAAGATTATTTTTCGTCAAGACCAATGTAACCACTACCCCAGCAGTACATTACACAGCTGTCGCTACGGCTCCGACACTGCAGAATGACGATGTATCAGTTGTACAAAAGACTGTTAGATTAAGAACTTAGAGACTAAGTTCAATCTAAGTTGGGGGGTGCGACACTTTTAGACTTAGCATACTTTAGTCCCTTACGTAACATCCCCACCGACTGCATTCCTAAGGGACAAAGGACTATGCTTTCCCTAAAATACTCGTTTTCCCCCCGAGATGGAAAGCGTCAGTATTAGATCTTCCGTGTTGCGTGCAACGTCGCTTCGCGACCTTTTGTAATCTTTCATATTTAGGAATAAATAATAATATATACGGATATCCGTTTATTTATTTCTTCTATAACGTAACCCCCTCACAAGAAGATCTTTTTATGGTATTTCCGAGAAGCTGCGAATACACTGACCTTCACTTAATATTGTCAATCCATTTGTTTATAGAAATAAATCTACGCAATCGTATATCCATCAACGTCTTCTTAAAAGCCTAATAATTTATGACGTACATAGCTGAAATTCCCCCCACAATCAACGCATTCTCTTATTTGTTTTAGCGCGCAAAAGAGAATTAATCAACGTATGGTATTTCCGAGAAGCTTCGAATACGCTGACCCTCACTTGATACTGTGATATTAGACATCATATCCTGTTCCATATTTTTTAGTGAAAAAATTCCATTCCCGGATTAAAGTATTGATTTTCAATATCGATAGGGAGAATCGGATACAACACTGTGAATCGTATGTTAAAACAAGGAGCAAAACTCTACCTACCCTTTTGCTACACTACGGCGGTAAAGTTGTTTTATACTTGGATGCAGTTTTACCGACCTCACCTTCATGTCGGTCGTTAAATTCTGCATCCGCGTATAAAGTTCAACTTTACTGCCTTGGTACATAATCTACTATTAAAATTTTTTAGATTCAGTTTTGAATAATCAGCTTTCAAGAAAGATATTTTTAAGGATTTTCTATTTCATTTTATTCCATTTGTTTAGGGAATTACATTTCTCGCAAGCTCGCCGCCGGTTCTGTGAAGTAGAGGTGATAGTGCAGTACACAGGTACCATTGAGCATGCATAAATAGTGTAACGCAGTTTCTCTTCGTATTCATTTGCAGGGGTCCTAGATAATAAAAAATGCAGGGTGTCGGCTTTTGATAGTGTGCGTTTACCTGAGAGTATGGGTAGAGAGTTAGCGAGTGGCTGTGGAATTCTTCTGGTATTTAGTACAGTGGTCGGCAAACTTTTTTCTCAGTTTTCAGGTATGGTCAGGCCCGCCCCAACTTCATTTTTTTACTACTTTTCGGTCTATTAATGGACCTCAGGGTGAGTGAGCTTACTCCAGCAAGGATATTTTGTTTACAGGCATGTCAAAGTAAGGAAGTTTAAAAACTTTTAATTATTCAGCTAGCGATTTTAAAATAGTATAATCAGCATTTACGCATTTTTTCGATTCCAATGATATATTACTTGCCCAAAAAAGTGAAATATTTGACGGAGTTTAATATCAAGAAAGTTCAGCTTAATATTCAATTTAATACTAAATACTTCTCAAATTTTCAAACTTTATAGACAAATTACATGTCTTTGGAATCGGAAAAATACGTAGATTCCAAATATATTACTTTCAAATCACTGATTGCAAAATTAAGAATTTTTTAATCTCGCATTTTTTTCCATTTTCCAACAAAAGACCGATGAAAAAAAGGATGGTCTGCCCAAGCTCACAGGTACCTGACCAGAAAGTAGGTCGTTGGTCAGCCCGGTCAGGGTAGCCTGACCTAGTCAGGAGCATGCCGACCACTGATCTCTCAATGCTTGCTCAGTCTCTTGCTCAGTCTCTTGCGCACCGAGACGTGCGCAAGAGACTTATCCAGTTGAGGCCCCGCATTTGCACGAGCAAATGCATATATCTATAGACTGCTGACTGAGATTTTTTCATTACTAATTATTAATCTTAATACATTAATATAACAAAACATGAATGCAGATTCGAAGCCAAAATATTGAATTTTTAATTATACTGCATCATGTTTGAACTTTAATCAAGAACGCTTTCAGTACTTTCATTCATTCTTTTGGATTTTTTAGGCTTTATCTAATCTAAAAAGGTAGCGGAAAGGAAGAGAAAATAAACGAAAGAGTGAATACAATTTACAACACTTTTGACTGTCTAAATATTCGTCTTTTAAATTAAAATTTTTTAATTGTATATGAATACTTTAAAATTAAAATAGTAAATAATATAATATTCAAGTAATTGTCATACACAAAAAGTAAATATTTTTAAATTTTTAAATTTTTAATTATTCACCATTTGAATTTTGAAGTATTTATAGATTACAGAATTACATTTATTAACATTTAACATTAAAAAACAACTTAACATAACATTTAAAATTAAACCTGACGAGCGTTAAATCAGGGCTCCGTTGACATTAAATCAACAAGAATTTTTCTCTTGATTTTGTATCTAGGATATCTCACAAGAATTTTTCAAAAAAAAAATTAATTCTTTGCCATAGCCATTTTTTTAAAATATAATCCATTAAAAAAAAGTGAAATGCCTAGTGTTGCTTCAAAAACATTTCATTCATAATTTTCAATATTACTTCATATGTTTCAAAAACTTGACTTCTTTACTTCATTATAAGCTTTTTTTTCTTGTTCTCGATATAATTATTTTCAGCAAAAAAGCTAGAAATATGCTCATCCTCAAATGCTCTTTAACACGTAAATCTTTTTACCATTAGCCGATAACATTTTTAAAATAAAAAAATATCTTCACATAATTCGAAAAACAAAGATTTTGTGTGTTCTGATTTTGTCAATAGTACGAAAGAGTAAAAACCAATTTTTACCTCTTAAAGTAAAAGAATCAAAATTTTCAATGAAATGAAGCGAGAATAAACATCTTGCCTCGTTTTCGAGAAAATCCGGGTATATTGATTTTTATAAATTAAAAATAGAATTCCTTCAGATACGGCTCCGGCGAAAGTTTTGTATTTTATAAAAAAAAATAGTCTAGACTTCCCAGATACAAAATTCAGAGAAGCATTCATGGTTTTCGTACCTTTAAGTTGAATTCATCTCAATGGACCCGTGTAAAAGTGTTTATACACTTTTACATTACCTGTTCTTTTCAACGAAAAAAAAATAGGGTAAAGGAGGGCAGCGCCAACCATTGGGGCAAAGGTAATTTTTCTTATAGCATGGCTATTATTTAACAATTATAGTTCTGCTTTGCATCAGATAAATATATTTTATCAGAGAAATAACGTTACGTACTAAATTCTTGAAAATTGACGTTGCAAGAGAAAAATTATATAGAAAACAGTTTTTACCTCATGAGAATAGAAGTTTCGCTGACAGAAATATAAAGTTTTTAACTTTAATGACAATACTTACAGTATGGTAATATGATATTTTGACAGGTAAAACAATTTAACAAAATTTAGTTATATTAATTAGGCGTAATTCAAGTCCAAAATACAGGGTGGACACGCTGGGGCTTACATACATGGCGAATCGAATGCTACTCGAATTGTACAATAGCAAGGGAGAAGCCAGTATACAGGGGTATTTTCATATTTCGCGCCTTTAAAGTTGCGTTCGGATCGGCCATTCGGTCAAGTCCGTGCATCTTCTGATCAACTTTATCATAGTTTCCATGGTTGCGTTCGAAACTTCAAATAGACACAAGTGTCAAAACAATATAGGTTGTGTTACATAGTAATTGCAAATAATAAAACTGTTTGATTGATAATGAAATGAGACGTGTGAACTGAGAAGTAAACATCAATTTTTTTTCGGTGCCAATAACATTATGGAATGTTTTCTGAGTGACAAATACTATAAAATAGTAATAATATTCTGCGCTTCCAGTGGGCGAAGAGTGAATTCTGTTTACCGCTTATTTACGGCATAAAAACAGGTATGTTATGAATAGACAGGATATGTTTTAAATAAAGTGAATGAAATATTATATGCGTAAACTTTAAATTGACATTACCTACATTTACTTACAGCGATTAGGGCAAACAGGTGAATCTGAACATAACCTCGAAATAATGACAGATCGGCCCAGCATGTTTATTATACTTTCGATTGATTATTCTTTACCAAAGAAATGTTTGGTGGTTTTGTATTTTTATCACTGATAGTTTCTGCAGCGATAATTTAAATAATAATTACTTATTGTCAATTTAACAAACATTACTTAATAATCATTTTAATAAGTTAAAACATTATTTCTGAATTTAATAATTAATTACCATTGCTTTTTTTCACAGATCTCTCCTAGAAGAAATACACGTCAGGAAATGCACATGGAATTAGTGCATTTTGGCTTGGTGTGTTTCAATAAACATTCTTAAAAAATCTTGATCTCCAGACCTTATCCCAAGCCTGGGGATTGATCAGGCTAAAATTAATAATCCGAGTCATTTTGATGGTATAGGCGTATCAAAAAGATATCTCAGAGCAATCGAAGTTGCCCGGAGTTTAATTGATACAATTTTTAGGGATTTTTTTTATTTTAGAAAATGTTTTCTCTGGACCTTATCTCAAATTTGGTTTGATCAACCAATAAAATAAATTAAACACTTGTTGGTGATAGGATTGTACCAGTAATAAATCTAGAAGAGAAATTTTTGGCCGACATTTACATTCCAATTTTTTTTTAATTATTCTATTTTCGAACTTGCTATATCTGGACCTGATTTCCAAATTGGGATTTGATCAGCACCTAAAATCAATTTTAAGTAATTTTGATGGTATCGGTTTATCAAAAAAAAATCTCGAAGCAATTTAGCAAGTCCGAATATTAATTAATAAACTTTTTATGTATAATTTTTATTTTAGAAAATGTTTTCTCTGGACCAACTTTTTCTTGAAATTATTGTATTTTCGAAATCGCTATCTCTGGATATGGTTTGCGAACTGTCATTTGATCAGCCCCTAAAATCAATTTTAAGTAATTTTGAGGGTATCGGTGTATCAAAAAAAATCTCTAAGCAATTTTAATAGCCCGGATTTTAATTAATAAAGTATTTAGGGAATTTTTTATTTTCGAAAATGTTTTCTCTTGACCTCATCTCAAAATTTGGTTTGATCAACCAATAAAATAAATTTAACACTTGTTGGTGATAGGATTGTATCAGTAATAAATCTAGAAGAGAAATTTTAGGGAGGAATTTTCATTCCAATTTTGTTTTTAAATTATTCCATTCTCGAAATTGCTACATCTGGATCTGATTTTCAAACTTTTTAGGAATTCTTTATCTTAGAAAAAGTTTTCTCTGGGCCTCATCTCAAAAGTTCGTTTGATCAACTACTGAAATAAATTTAAAAAATCGCTCAGGATAGTAGTGCACCCAAAAGAAATGTGGAAGCGAAATTTTAGTTTAGTATTTTTTTGAGGTCTCGTTCAACTTTAAATTATGATGTTAGAAGTGAAGACACCAATTCTGTAAATTTTATTTCAGATGTCATCTTTTCCATTGGAGGTTGTCCTATATTAATTATCGATTGATCACATGAAATTTTGAGATGACATCCAGAGAAAGTATTTTCTAAAATAAAGAAACTCCCTAATGACTTCATTAATTAAAATTTGTGCAAGTTAAAATGCCTCAAGATATCATTCTGATACACCTATATGATTAAATTGACTCAGAAGTAATTTTAGGGGCTGATCAAATGCCAGTTTGCAAACCATACCCAAAAAAGCAATTTTGAAAATACAATAATTGAAAGAAAAAGTGGGTCCAAAGAAAATATTTTCTAAAGTAAAAATAATACATAAAAAGTATATTAATTAAAATTTGGGCTTGTTAAATTGGTTCGAGATTTTTTTTTGATAGACCGATACCATCAAAATTACTTAAAATTGATTTAAGGTGCTGATCAAATCCCAATTTGGAAATCAGGTCCAGATATAGCAAGTTCGAAAATAGAATAATTTTAAAAAATTGGAATGTAAATATCGGCCGAAAATTTCTCTTCTAGATTTATTACTGGTACAATCGTATCACCAACAAGTGTTTAATTTATTTTATTGGTTGATCAAACCAAATTTGAGATGAGGTCCAGAGAAAACATTTTCTAAAATAAAAAAATCCCTAAAAATTGTATTAATTAAAATTCGGGCAAGTTAAATTGCTTCGAGATATCTTTTTCATACGCCTGTACCATTCAAATGACTCAGATAATTAATTTTAGGCTGACCAACCGCCGGTCTTGGGATAAGTTCCAGAGATAACGATTTTTCAACAATGTTGATTGAAATGCATCAATTCTATCTGCATTTCCTTATGTGTATTTTTTCTAGAATCGATCTGTATAAAAAACAATGGTAATCAAATTTTTAATTCAGAAATAATGTTTAACTTATTTAAATGATTAATAAGTAGTGATTGTTCAATTAATAATAAGTCAATTATTCTTTGGTAAAGAATAATCAATCGAAAGTATAATAAACATGCCGGGCCGATCTGTAATAATTTCGAGGTCATGTTCAGATTCACCTATTTACACTAATCGCTGTAATTGAATGTAGGTAATGTCAATTTAAAGTTTACGCATGTAATATTTCATTCACTTTATTTAAAACATATTCTGTCTATTCATAACATACCTGTTTTTATACCGTAAATAAGCGGTAAACACAATTCACTCTTCGCGCACTGGAAGCGCAGAATATTATTACTATTTTATAGTATTTTTCGCTCAGCAGACATTGCATAATGTTATTGGCACAGAAAAAAATGACGTATACTTCTCAGTTCACATGTCTCATTTCATTATTAATCAAACACTTTTATTATTTGTAATTACTATGTGACACAACCTACATTGTTTTGACACTTGTGTCCATTTGAAGTTTCGAACGCAAACATGGTAAATGTAAATGAACGTAAACTATGATAAATTTGATCCGAAGATGCACGGACTTGACCGAATGGCCGATCCGAATGCAACTTTAAAGGCGCGAAATATGAAAATACCCCTGTATAATGGCTTCTCCCCTGCTATTGTGCAATTCGGGTAGCATTTGATTCGCCATGTATGTAAGCCCCAGCGCGCTACCCAGTATATTAAATCTTATAAGTAAGTGAGGCCTGGCCAGGAGGGCAGGCCAGACGAGACAAATATTTACAAGTGCGTAGGTGATACGCGTGTCACAAGTTTTGTCGACAACTGATCCGCAATGTAGAACAGCAACTTATCTTGTGCGTTACATGGAAGAAACTATTAAATACATAGACATAGGAAACAAGGGACTAGACATGCCATTGCAGGGTTGATGCAATGAGGGGGGAGGTCCGTCACATTTCGATGTCCCGCGACAAACATGGCAGCGCCCACATGTTTATATTTTCATGCACAGTTTGTCGGCAAAAATGCTCGTGCGCATAATCAAATGGCACTTCTTAAGATGGCGGCTCTCCCCACTCATGGAATTCGCCTCCCTCCCGTGGATTCAACCCCGCTCGCCCAGGTTAGAATGGCCTGCCTAGTTCCGTGTTTCCTATGTCCATGATTAAATATTATTATTATCAATCCGGTCGGTATGCAGGTTTCTTGTATTGGTACGGTAGAAACATTGAGTAAAGTCCGTTTCTAGTAGAATGTCAACGAATAAGAGATTATATTACAGATATCTCTATTTTGATTCAAAATAATTAATTCTTCTTATTGGATATCTTTAATGGTAATTTTTCCAGTGCAAAAAATAACGGGGTTGTACGCTACCCCAAACTTGTACCGTGGAACAATGCTTTCTATTTGTAATATAACAATTTTAAGTTAGGGCATTTTTTCGTTTTTCAATGTAGAAAACAATGGTCATAATAATATTCTGTAAATTTTTCGATAAATGTTAAATAATTTGTTAAACATGAAAACAGACCTAAAAATTCCACAAAATTGACGTTTTTTAAAAAATAACGTAGTTTTTCAACAATATGGCCAATTTTAAAAGAAAAACAGATTTCAAAAGAATCATAGCCACAATTTAAGGGTTTACAAGTCACTTTTGCTTTTTCTAAAAAAACATAATTATTTGAACATAAGAAGTAGAGAAAATTAGATGAATCAGACAAATGGAAAAAATCTTAAAAAGCACTAGTGAAATTGATTATTAAAATTCAGATTTATTATAAATAATTCAAAATGTTTTTAAAAACTCAAAAATGAGAAAATAACACTTCCAATATGATAAATAGATGGAGAATAGAGATGTTATGCGCCTGAGTAAATAGTTCATTGTAAATACAGTTAGATGTAAAATATTACATACTTCAAACCAAGTAAAAGATTATGATTTTGACAAGATCCTTTATTCCATTTTAATTGTCAACTTTTCGAGAGTAAAATGAGAAGTGTTGTCCAGTCGGGAAAATCTATCAATAAAAAAAGTGGCCGAATCGTAAAACAAAATATACATTCGTATTTAGCTTGACACGGTCAACAAATTTTTCTCATGAAACTTTTTCATTAGATAATTATTACTTAAGTTAAACAATAAAAACTTAGAAAATTTTCCGATCAAAAATCGATGTTTTGTCAAAACACAACTCGCGATTATTCGGCCGTTTGTTGATAAAAATTCTTGAAATTTGTACGGTGTATTATCAATATATAAGCGATGACTTTAAATAACGCGCTTTGTTTAAAAAGATAATAAGGTAAGATCACCAATTCTTGACACCCTCCCCCCAATTTTTGGCACCTTTCTCTATATTTTATGAAATTATAAGAGAAATAAGATAAATAGAAAATTGTTTTATATTTTTTTCAATGCTGCAGAGATTTTTTTATAGTAATATGTAATCATCTTATGATAAGCAATAATTTTTGTGTTCTGAAATTACAAAATTCAGCCTTGTTTCCAGACTATCAAGAATTTTCAGGTTAGCTAAAGAAAATCATTAGATAATTGAAGTTTTCAATTTATCCCTTGCAACCTTATAATTAACGGAAGTAACTATTTTCTTTTTAGCACGTTTCGAGAAAATTTTAAAATTGGTAATAAAAAAATAACTAAGAATGAACTATAATTCATTTAATAAATAATATGAGGTGCCAATGAATTTTCAATTTAAAGCACTGTATGCAATTCTTGGCACCCCCTGCCAAGAATTTTATTGCATGTTCTTGCAATGATTTCTATTCTTGGCAATCGAAAAAAGTATGGTTATATTCGTTTGTTGATTTGTAAAATTCAGATTCAAAGACCAAATTAAAAATAAAAACAATATTTTAAAGTAAATTATTGGAGCTCTACTTAAAAGGATTAAGTAACTAATTATATTTAGTGATATATGTTATTCAGAAATAAGAGTAAATTCGCAATTTAGTGGTATAGACTTAACCACAAATCCGTCTAATGTATCACTCACAATTAGTTTGTCCGACAAAGTTACTGCCTGATTTACATATAGAAAAAGAATCTCGGCTGTAATTTTCAGCAATTCTGAAAATATGTTAAATACTAATAAGACTGATTTGAATAGTGTAGAGAGAAAAGAAGTTTTCTGTAACCAGTTTTCAGATTAGCATGCAACTGATGAAATATTACATTATTCTTCAGATTTGAGACGAAAAGCGATTTCAACCTAACACGTATAAAAAATTGCTTTAAAATGTGTAAAAAACGGAAATATGCACGATTACTTGCGATTCCCTCTAACCCCAAAACGAAAAAGGCAAAAGGCATCTATGCTTTAACATCGTAGGTATGGGGAGATTAGGAATTAGGAAAAATTAATTGAAAAAACAATAAAGCTAAGACTAAGGAAGCTAAAAAACGAAAACGGCGAAATGAAATTTTAGAAAAAGCCCGAGAAGTTAGAAATATAGAAAAAAGTTAGAAACCAAAAAGACTATGAACTAAAAAAAAATAAATCTGATTCTGATAAATAAATCTGATAAATTGATTCTGCTAAAGGAGTTACTAGAAAAAGTAACTTAAAAGATAAAGACACTAACAAAAAAGAAAATCAATTTTCGAAAAAAAAGCCGATTCTACTATTTCTGCTGAAGCAGTCAAAAGAAGCCGAGGATCACAACCTCTAAATTTGGACTAGATGGATGCTGATAATTAAGTAATTTAAGCCAGACTATTTGTTAAAGACTCAAAAATAATTGATAAACAATGTTTCTCTTTACTATTCACTTCATAGTGATACTATTGAAGTTTAGTTTAATCTGATTCCTTCACCAATGCATCTTCATTAGGTACATTACCCTATTTTTGTTTTTGTTTAATAAAAAATTGATTGCGAACGAAAGCCACGTTTTGCCAACTTCGACTAGTGGAACGACAATCGAAAAAATGTTAGTTAAAGTAACTTATCGCGAGAAAGTTGTTCACTAGACTTTGAAGAAGTTTTCCTGAAAATTTGAAGGAAATCGGTCAAAAATTGTGGAAATGACAGCGAGTTGAAGTCAACACACGCTGCCGGTAGGGCATTTCGTTGCTCTTTGCCGCTGCTGGCTAGCTGCTTAGGAACTAAGGTCGATAAGCGGAGCACTGCAGCGGCAGCGTGTGTTGACTTCAACTTGCTGCCATTTTCACAATTTTCGACCGATCTTCTTCAAACTTTCAGAAAAAATTGTTCAAAGTCTAGTGAACACCTTTCTCGCAATAAGTTACTTCAACTAAGATTTTTTCGATGACACTGATCGAAGTTGGAAAAACGTGCTTTTCTTTCGGAATCAATTTGTTATTAAAACAAAAAACGTATTAGCTCTATAAACAAAGCGCGTTATTTAAATTCATCGTTTATACAGGGTGAGTACGCTGGGGCTTACATACTTGGCGCACTTGATTGCTAATCGAATTGCACGACAGCAAGGAAGAAACTATTGTACAGGGGCTTTTTCATAATTCGCGCCTTCAAAGTTGCAATCGGATCGGCCATTCGATCAAGTCCGTGCATCTTTGGATCAAATTTATCATAGTTTCCATGGTTGCGTTCGAAACTTCAAATGGATACAAGCATGGAGAATAGACATAAGGAGACAAAACTATTGAAACTGAAAATGAACATTTTTCTGTTGCTAGAAGTACGCCCAGACACACATGTGCAAAATCACACTTACGTATAGTTCAAAACTTCCCGAGCGTGGCGTGCCAACCGCACTTTAAAAAAATATTGCCGCCGATGTGAACGCAAGTCAAATGTAAAGAAATAATGATTGAAAAATTAATAGTTTGTGAATAAAGGCAAGGATGTTACAATTAAAAATCACTGTATAAAAGCAAAAGTTTCCAATAAGTGTGGTTTCAAGTGTATAGTGTACAAGACTTTCAGAGTGTTGAAAAGTTGTATGTTTATTGTTTTTTTACAAACGGGTCGAATACCTGTCGCATACATAGTGTTGGTAAAAGTAATTTGATATTTTCATAAACAGACTACCTACCTCTTCCATGGCGAATAATTTTTTATTCCACAAACATTTTACAAAACCTTGTCTGATTATTAATTCTTTATTTGTTCGAGCGACCTGTCAAAACAAAACAATGGAGGCGGCCATATTTTGTTTAAGTGCGATTGGCACGCCACGCTCGGAAAGTTCTGAACTATACGTAAGTGTGATTTTACACATGTAGGTGTGCATACTTCTGGCAACAGAAAAGAGACCGTTTTTAGTGAAGTCCATGCATTACAGATTGGTCTCCTTATATCCATTCTCCATGGATACAAGTGTCAAAACATATAGGTTATGTTATGTAGTAATTACAAATAATAAAAGTGTTTCACTGATAATAAAGTGAGACTCGTAGACTGAGAAGTAAACATCAATTTTCTTCTGTGCGAATAACATCATGGAATGGCTGCTGAGTGAAAAATACTATAAATTGGTAAAAATATTGTACGCTTTTAGTGGGCGTAGAGTGAATTGTGTTTAATGCTTATTTGCAGCATAAAAAAGGTATGTTATGAATAGACAGGATTTATTTTGAATAAAGTGAATAAAATATTACATGAAAACATTTTTAATTGACATTACCAATTACTTATAGCGATTTCGGTAAAAATGTGAATCCGACCATAATCTCGAAATAATGACAGATCGGCCCGGCATGTTTATTATAATTTCGATTGATTATTCTTTACCAAAGAAATGTTTTGTGGTTTTGTATGTTTCTTACTGAAAATGTCGGTATTAATAATTTAAACAATAATTACATAATAATAATTAAACAATCATTACTTATTAATAACTGTAATACGTCACACATTATTTCTGAAATTTATAACTGATTTCCATTGTTTTTTTTTCAGAGATCGATCGTAGATAAATTCACATCAGGCAATGCAGATGGATTTGGTGCATTTCAGCTGGCTCATTTCCATGAACATGATTGGAAAACCGTTATCTTTAGACCTTATCCCAAGACTGGGGATTGATCAGCCTAAAATTAATTCTCAGTCATTCTGATGATATATGCGTATCAAAAATATATATCGAGGTAATTTAACTTACCTGAATTTTAATTATAAAATATTTAGGGAATTTTTGTATTTTAGAAAATGTTTTCTCTGGACATCATCCTAAAATTTGGTTTGATTAACTATTAAAATAAATTAGAGACTCGTTGGTAATAGGATTGTTAAAAAATTTATCTAGACAAGATAATTTAGCTCAGAATTGTTATTTCATTTTTTTAGAAATTATTCTATTTTCGAAATCGCTATCTCTGGATCTGATTTCCAAACTGGTATTTGATGATCCCCTAAAATTAATTATAATACAATCTATTGGTATAGGTGTATCAAAAAGATATCTCGAAGCAATTTAACTAGTCTGCATTTTAATTAGTAAAGTCTTTTGGGATTTTTTTATTTTAGAGGATGTTTTATCTTGACCGCATTTCAAAATTTGGTTTGATCAACCACTTAAATGAATTAGAGACTCATTAGTGATAAGATTGTATGAGAAATAAATCTATACATACTATACTATTTTAAGCCGAGTATATTTAAATTATACTAAAAGATTTTTATTTTCTGATAAGGTACCAGTAATGTATGAATTTAACATTTAGACCTGGTAAAATAGATAATTATAACAAAATTTCAGAAATAGAAGAGGCAAAATAAATGACGTTTGGAAGATGAACGAGCTGCATGTGAGGAAAAGAGTTAAATGTGCAAGTAAAGTGATGGGCCAAGTATGGGGTATAGGAAAGAGAAGATTCATTAAGTATTGAAGAATGAGGGTCTGGTTACTTGATGCGTTGGTTTGGGCGGTGTTGTGTTGTGGAATGGAGATCTTGGGTTGGAAGAAACATAAGAAAGTAGAGATTATGCATAAGCGATATCTGAGGTGGGTAATGGGGGTTGGCTGGAGTTGCTCAGGATACATGTTAAAGGAAGAATTCGGAAGGGAAAAATGGTTACCAGACAGTTTAAGAGAGCCTGGAAGTTTAAAGAAAAGCTAAGTAGGGGGAGAGAAGCAGAATAACACAAGCATGTTGGGGGAAAATTCAAAACAATGAGGCGAGAGGCAATTTGGGACATTCAAAATGCGAGGAATGAAAGAGAAAAATGAGAAGGGTTTGTAATATACGAGAAGGAGTTATGGAGTGGCAGGACATAGAGATAGAGCTATTAGTCAAACAAGGAGAAGTGAGATGGACAAAGATTATAAAGTCGACGTACAATAGATGGATTATGATGGCCAAAGGGTTGACGAAACAAGAATATCTACAAAAAATAAAAAAAGAAGAAAAATGGAGTAGGGTTGTATGGTTTAGAATGAGAGAAGGAGTGAGAGTATGCAGGTACTGCATGGATGAAGAGGAGAATTTATAGAGTATGTGGATACAAATGGAGTCATGGGCACATGTATTACAGAGTTGTACAGGAGAGGAAGAGGGACAGTTGAGTGTGGATGAGTGGGTAAGACAGATTTTGGACGTTAATAGACAGTGAATTATGTGGTTGAAGGAATTGGAAGAGATAAGGGAAAGCAGGAGAGTAAGGCTGAGCCAAACGGGTAATCCTGAAAAAGGACAATAACAAGCATAAATTGTTTTCAATATCGTGGGAAATGCATTCTTATGGTATATACTTTGATTTCGAGAGAGGACCGCCTGGTCAAAAAGTATGACAAATAACATTTCATAAATAAATGTGCAAGTTTTTTATTATTTTGTTAGCTTTTTTGGTAGAAAAAAATGTATAATTGAATCTACCAAGAGATAAATTGGTTGATATAATCACTTTCATTTTATGTACGGGAATGTACGCACAACTGTTAGGTGGGGATAGAGGCTCGAACCGTGCCCAGCTTTGGATTATCATTTGATCAAGACTCAAGAGTCCCAAATCAAAAACAATAACAAAAAAGTAAAATACAATAGTTCACAAAAATAAATGATAACCGCTATTCTGATAACAAATTTAATTAATCTAATTATTACTTTTGATAGAAAAAATTCGTCATTTTTACTAACTGAATATCAAAGTTTTCTGAAAATATAAATTACAATTACTCAAAGCGAAATATGAACAAAACTGTGTAATGATAAAGTAATATGCGTATCGTAGTTCAGCAAAGGATAAAAATGATGAGCAATGTAAAAAAATGTTTTATAAATCAATTTTGATGCCTGCCAGTCTTTTTGAACTTGCGTTAGAGTAAGTAGCACAGCATTATTTAATTTAGAAAAACCTCGAGCGGTAAAGTTACTCCATATCGTAAAAAGGAGCTCCCTAAAGATGCGAAAATACAATAATGTGTATTTTACAACAACTCGTATAAGCAAACGTACGACCGAGCTCCCTAAACCATAGATTTTTTATTTCATAATTTCCGATTTTCATATTATTTCGTTGTTTTTGTCTTCGAATATTTCTTTAACTTAAACCGGTCAAAAGGACTCTCTTTATATGTACGTACACATACAACAGACAAAAAACAATACAAAAAACGCATTTGCTCCCTAAAAAATGGCATGCATATCTTGCATTCCAAGAGTTTCAATTTGTTTTATCAACAAAGAAAATTCGATTAAAAGAAAAGCTTGCAATAAGACTTATTGATTTTGAAATTTAATACCTTATCCTAGAAGATTTTTTTTATACTCCAAAAATCACTCTCAATACTCTAAATGAGCTTTTTGCGTCATACGACATTGTGTAAGAGATTCGAAAATATACAATTTTCTCCATCTTTCCCATAAAAAGGCATAATTTAGGGATTAGTAGTTGTTTAAATGATTCCCAAATCCCAATTGTTTTCAAATAAAAATATTGAGTAAGAAAAGTATTAACTTTTCAACAACAAAAAGGTTACTCTCAGCGTTCGTTAATTGAGTCATTAATTCCAGGAAAATGTCAATTTTAATTATTTATCAGGGAAAAAAATGAAACATGTAAGATTTGTTATAAAACTTTCAAAATATGTTAAATAAAAAATATTACTTATAACCTTTATAAACGGTATCATTCGTTCAAAAAATAATGCATTTTCAGGATTGACAGGGGAAAAAATTGTCTAATACAATAATAATTGTTTAAAAAACTGAAAATGAGTTTTAAAATAATTCAAAGATTGAATTTCACCGTATAATAATCATTAATGCTGAAAAATTTTTTTAAAAGTCGTCTTTGCCATCCTCAGAAATCACCCAGGGAGGGGCTAATTATTGATTTGCACCCTCTAAAATCGAATGATTAAATTCATCAGATAGTTTGAATTTTTCCAAAAAATCTACCTAGAATCTTTGTGAAATAACTGACGTCTTTGCGAAATCTTTTTAATCCATATCTTTAGGAAATCATTGAAATCTTTTTCGAGTATTTAAAATATTTGGATATATTTGTGAAATATTTGAAAATATTTGTGAAACTTTTGAAATATTTGAGAAATCATTGAAACCTGTAAAATCTTTTATATCTATCCGAAATGTTTGCGAAACCTTTAAAATCTTTTATATTTTTTTGGGAAATCATTGAAATCTTTGTGAAATCGTTAAGAATCTTTGCGAAATCATTCTTTTTTTAAAGTCATTGAAGTCTTTGTTAAATCTTTTGAATCTATCCGAAATCTTTACGAAATATTTTAGACCTTTGTGAAATCTTCGAAATCTTTATAATTTTATTGCAATATGTATAAAATATTTAGAATATTTTTTCAAATATTTGCGGTACTTTTGAAATTGTACAAATCTTTCGAAAATGGTTTAAGTCTTTGTGAAATCTTTTTAAACTATCCGAAAGCTTTGCGAAATATTTGAAAATTTTGTGAAATTTTTAAAAAATCATTGAAATCTTTATACAATATTGACAATATTTATAAATTATTTGATAATATTTGTTAAATTCTTTTAATCTGAACATTTTTTAAGTCTTTCAGAAATAATTTAAATATTTGAGAAGTCTTCCCGGAATATTTAGATCATATTCATTTTTGTTAAGTATTGTATTTTGCTTTTTTGTTCTTGTTTTTGATTTGGGACTCTTGAGTCTTGATAAAATAATAATCCAAAGCCGTACATCCCCTCCCTCCAGTCGCGCGCTCGTTTGTTCCGTTTTTACTCGGAGAATCAGTATGTCGCATTTTTACCCGGAAGAAATTTTGTTCCGTTTTTACTCGGAAGATTTGTTTGTTCCCTTTTTACTTTGAAAAATTCATGTTCCATTTTTACTCCCAAATTTTAAACGTCCCGTTTTTACTTTTAGCTGCTCAATTGGTCGTTATGGTCACTTCCATTTTATTTATTTTTATTAGTGTGGTTTCAAATATAAGTTGACATAGAGATAAGCCCGCATTGTAGAAAAGTATATTAATAAACATTTAATTAACAAAAGTGCAATTTTTATATTAGTTTTCGAGTTTTTTAGCGGAAAAAGAATGTTTTTTGCTGAAACCTACCAAGGGATAAATTGGTCGATCTAATCACTTCCATTTTATTTATAAAAGTGTACTTTCAAATATAATTTAATTTCGAAAGAGGCCCGCCATGACAAAAAGTATGTCAATTAATATTTCATAAACAAGTGTGCATTTTTTGTATTATTTTTTTAGTTTTTTAGCAGAAAAAAATGTATACTGAAATCCACCAAGTGATTAATAGGTCGATATAATCACTTTCATTTTATTTATATTAAAAGTGTAGTTTCCTATATAATTAGATTGCAAAGAAAGTCCAACTTATAAAAAAGTATACAAATAAACATTGAATAAACAAAAAGCCAATGTTCGTATCATTTTGCGAGTCTTTACTTGCAGTTATTTTATTTGTTAATGAAGTTTAATATGATACCCCGATATTCATTTTTGCTTTAATAACTTTTATTTGTACACGGTTCCGCATGAGTACCCTCTCAAGATGCAGAATAAATTATTGCGCAACACTAAACGTATTTATGCAAGTTTGGAAAAATCATCTAAAATGTCGGCGCATGCAAATTTTCATAGAATTATATGGTAAATGATCCCGACTCGAAAAGAGTCCAAATATCATCCCATTTCGAGCACCCCTAGCACTTGGATGGGTGACCATCTACGACGTACGACCGGGTTGTGTACTCGAATTTTGAAAAACCGGCTAAACTCGTCAGGTGGTTTTCTGCAGTTTTCCTCTCATATCTCCAAATGTTTAGGCAACTGCGAATAATTCGAATAACCTCGTTTGTAGCCGAATTGTAATTAAATTATACAAAAGTTTATACAGACTATTATTAAATTACTGGAAGAAATTAATAAAAAGAAATAATTACTGAAACTAATGAAAATTAAAGTTTTTAGCATTATACAGTTTTAATTTCTTTTTTAATTCTTATTAAATATATAGTGAATACGTTTTCTTATAAAAATTAAATTGTTTGAAATGTTCAAATGGTACAAAATCTAAAAATCAGTGAAGTTCAGAATTTTTTCATGCAATTTATTTTAATAATAAATCGTTAGTGTAAATTTGCGACGTGTAATAGTAAACAGTGATTGAAAATACAGTCTTTGTTGATTCCGTAAACAAATGAAGGGTTTTCTTAAAAAAATGCCCAAACTGTTGATTTGCTCATGGAAGTAGTTTAAATCATAAATCATGAAAATTTGATTATTATAATTATTCGGAAAGAAGTTCTCAGTTAAATTTGTTTTTAAAAAACTGATTCTATTCGTTGAAAAATAGCCAAAGTACCTGAATTTTTTTATAAAAGTTCTTTAAATAATTGTAAAGGACCCCGCACTAAATGTATGGGAAAATGGCTTACGGTGGATTTAGCTAAGCGCTCAAGATCAGTAAATAAAACGAATTACAACAGATTTTGTTACAAAAGCGATGTCAACATAGAAATCACGGTTCAGATCGTGGTCTGTCATATTTTCGCCTACACCGTTGACTCATATAGCGCGCTTTTCGAAACGATCAAACGCTAAGCGCCCAAGATTTTAACTTGACTAATTCATCACTTTTTTAAAGGCAGAAATGGTACCCAAAGTAACATTAGTAACTAGTGCGCACATACCGATAATAACATTCTACCCTTCGCAAAATGGTTGAACGCTAAGCGCTCCAGATCAGCGAATAAAACCAATCCTAGTAACTTTAGCGACAAAAGCTATGTCACTATACGAATCACGCATCAGAAAGTAGTCAGTAATATGTTAACCAAACCAATGAGTTATATTGCGCACTTCTCGAAACGATCAAACGCTAAGCCCCCAAAATTTGAACTATTACTTTCTTAAATACAGAAATGGTATCCAAAGTAACATTAGTAACTAGTGCGCACATCGATAATAACAGTGCACCCTTCGCCAGAGGGCCGAACGCTAAGCGCCCATGATCAGCGAATAGAACCAATCCTAGTAGCTTTAGCGACATAAGCGATGTCTGTATACGAAACACGCATCAAGAAGTGGTCAGTAACATGTTTAGCCAAACCAATGACAATATGAGTCAACACCGTTGACTCATATAACGCGCTTCTCAGAACTCTTCTCTCTTCTCAGAAATCACTTTTTCAAAGGCCTTTCACAAAAGAAATGACAGACAAACATACCGTCGTCGATGGAAATAATGAGTGAATGCTGCTTGATGAACGACTGTCACTTTTTAAAGCAAAAAGCGAACGACTTCAGAATGAGCGACGAACTGAAAGTAGGCCTAATGACTTAAAGAAAAGTTGAAACCTCGGCATTTACTTATTATTATATTAAACATATATTAAACAGCATTCACTTATTATTTCCATTGACGATGGTATGCTTGTCATTTCTTTTGCGAAAGGTCTCGAGAGCGGATAGTAATTTTATTGGTAAGCTTAGGAAAAAAATTCCTATCTGTTCCCTTCTGTATTAATTGTGTTGTATTTCTTATTCCCTTTTTGCGTTTAGTTTCTTGTATTTATTTCCACTCTCGAGACCTTTCACAAAAAAAATGACAAGCATACCATCGTCAATGGAAATAATAAGTGAATGCTGTTTAATATATGTTTAATATATATATATAATTAAAAATTTGTCATAAGGACAACCGCAGGATTTCGCCGGGAGCGGGTGCTAATCTGAACAATTGTACCCGCTTCCAGCGAAATCGCGGTAAAATTTCAGCCACAACCACGTCACACAACCGTGAGATAAGTGGTTACAGTCTGTCAAGGAATCAATACGACGATCCAGCAAAAGCCTCCTGCACCCTAAGAACACGGAGCGTCCCAAGGACAACCGCCTTCTGCATTTTTCCCGCAAGTGTTCTAGCATATTGTTGACACGCAGGGATGCTTTTTAGGCCATTAGCAAGTGAAAGCTTGGTACCTCCAAGAGCGCCGATGATAAGATCGATCAGTTAAACAGAATATTCCAGGTACAATCGTTTCAACTCCCTTATAAGGTGTCGATACCTCTCTTTCTTTTCATTCTCCTTGGCTATGATGTTTTTGTCAGCTGGTGCCGAAAATTCGATAACGAACATGGTTCG
>NC_046663.1:127130773-127164149 GCF_010883055.1 Belonocnema kinseyi
TACGGTTCGCATCGGCCAAAGCTCTCGCTGCATTATACACACAATAATTGATAGCCCAGAGATCGGATTCACCGGAAAAATGTCCACGAAGCTCGTCATCCACTTCAGCCAGAGCTTTAGGCTTGAAAGAAACCTTGGTGTTGATGTTTCTCCGGGTCGTAAAGCATCGTTCTTCATCTATTGGATGCCTGCCCGCGGTTGGTCTTAGTGTGGCCTCTCTTTCTTTGTTGCCGGCTTGTTTTAGCTGTGGTAGAGTAGGCGTTCCGCTTACATAGCCCCTTTTTCGGAGTAGTTCAGCATGGTTTCGCAGACGTTGCTGCGAAAAGTGCGATAGCTCAGGGTGTTTCTCGCACCACAGAGCATGCAGCCGTGCCATGTAACCCCGTTCACGGGCCACACTCGCATCATAGCAGTCTAGCAAGTCGTGATTCAGTTGCTCCGTCCACCCAAAGGTCACGAGAAGCTAGGGAAAGGGGTTCGTCCATCCTTGTAGAGCCCCGCATGCAAGGATAAGGCGGCGTACTCTGAGAGGTCGTCCGGTATCCCAGAGTCACCGTTCTAGACACCTCAACCAGGTGCCATTCAGCTTTCGGCACGGTTTTCACACCTCCGCTTGGGGGTTAATTCCTTCGGGACCACCCCTGGACAATTGTCCGCGACTGCCTATTTATTTTTGTTGCCATATTCAGCAGAAACCCTTGGTCCAGGAACCCTCTATCCGCAACCCGAGGACGCGTTCGGTGGCTTTGTCATAGGCCCTTCAGTTTTATATATATATAGTGAATGCCGAGGTTTCAACTTTTTTTTTAAGTCATTAGACCCAATTTCAGTTCGTCGCTCATTCTGAAGACGTTCGCTTTTTGCTTTAAAAAGTGACAATCGTTCATCAGGTCTGCCATTTCTTTTGTGAGAGGCCTTTGAAAAAGTGATGTCTTAGTCAAGTTCAAATCTTCTGCGCTTAGCGTTTGCCCGTTCTGAGAAGCGCGCTATATGAGTCAACGGTGTTGACTTATATTGTCATTGGTTTGGCTAAACATGTTACTGACCACTTCTTGATGCGTGTTTCGTATACAGACATCGCTTATGTCGCTAAAGCTACTAGGATTGGTTCTATTCGCTGATCATGGGCGCTTAGCTTTCGGGCCTCTGGCGAAGGGTACACTGTTATTATCGATGTGCGCACTAGTTACTAATATTACTTTGGATACCATTTCTGCCTTTAAAAAAGTAATTACTTAGTCAAGTTCAAATCTTGGGCGCTTAGCGTTTGATCGTTTTGAGAAGCGCGCTATATGAGTCAACGGTGTAGGCGAAAATATGACAGACGACGATCTGAACCGTGATTTCTATGTTGACATCGCTTTTGTAACAAAATCTGTTGTAATTCGTTTTATTCACTGATCTTGAACGCTTAGCGCCACATAGCGCTAAAACTGTTTCAGCTAAATCCACCGAAAGCCATTTTCCCATACATTTAGTGCGGTGCCCTTTAACAAATAACATACGAAAGATTCATCGCAAAAACAATCTTAGTTAACTTCGTAAACAAATTGTGTTTATTAATTGAAAAATACCCTTACTCTCAATATGTTTATGAATATTGTTTAAATGATTAATAACTATTATAAATTTTCAAAGTATGGTGGGAAATGATCATCGAAAGACATTCTTAGTTCATTCCGTAAACAAATTATGACTCTTACTTGGAAAATAGCCAAATTATAAATATGTTGATAAACATTTTTTAAATAATTAATCATTGTGAATTTTCAAAGCATCAGAGAAAAAAAATCATCGAAAAGGTATTCTTGGTTAATTATGTTAAAAAATGGATCCTACTCGTAAAAAGAAAACAAAACTCTTAATTTTTTAATTTAAATTGTTTCAATAATTAATAATTCTCGTAAATTTACAAAGCAACATAGAAAAGAGTCATCGAATGGACCTTCCTAGTTGATTTCGAACACAAATTGACTCGTAGAATAAAGGCCAAACTCTTAATTTTAAAATTGAAATTGTGTAAATATTTAATAGTTATTGTAACTTTGAATGCAGCATAAAAAAGGGGCATTGTATAAGCATTCTTACTTGACTTCGTAAAAAAATTAACTCGTAGAAAAAAGTTTGAACTCTTATTTTTAAATTCAAATTCTTGAAATAAATAATAGTTCTTGTAAATTTACAAAGCAACATAGAAACGATTCATCCGATAGATTCTTAGTTGACTCCGTAAAAAAATGACTTGTAGAAAAAAGGGCAAGCTCTGAATTTTTTAATTAAAATTCTTTAAATACTTAATAGTTTTGTAAATTTGCAAAGCAACCTAGAAAAGAGTCATCGTATAGGCATTCTTACTTGACGTTTATAAAAATTGTTGCTAATTTCAGCAATATTTATGCAACAATGGTAAAATGATTTTTATTTTATAGAATGAACATATTTAATGAAACACGCAAAAAAATTATGGCGATAGTTTGTGCCGATCGGAAGAGAAAAATTAATTACGAGAACAATGCTAAAAAAGTTAAATAACAATGACGACTCAAAAAATGAAAATTTTGCAAAAATGTTTTAGGCCCATTTCATCTATGTAAAACTCTAGCTTATCACGCATTCCCGAAGAAAAATCACAACCCATAAAAAAAGTGGCCCACTTGACAAATTTTTCCAAAAAACAAATTGACTCATAAGATAAAGGCCAAACGCTGAATTTATTAATTAAAATTGTTTAAACAATTAATAAATCTCGTAAATTTCCAAAGTAATATAAAAAAGAGTTATCGTATAGACATTCTTAGTAGACATCGTAAAAAATGTACTTGTGGAAAAAAGGGCAAATTCATCATTTTTAAATTTAAATTCTTTAAATACTTAATAGTTCTTGTAAATTTGCAAAGAAACATAGAAAAGAGTCATCGTATAGACATTCTTAGTTGACTCCGTAAAAAATTGACTTGTAGAAAAAAGGGAAAACTATGAAGTTTTTAATTAAAATTCTTTAAATACTTAATATTTCTTGTAAATTTGCAAAGCAACAGAGAAAAGAGTCATCGTATAGACATTCTTAGTCATCGGATAGACACTCTTAGTTGGACTTCGCAAACAAACTGGCTCTTAGAAAAAAGTTAACTTTTAGTTTTTTAATTAAAATTATTTAAATAATTAATATTTTATGTAAATGTGAATAGAAAAAAAGAAGAGTCATCGGGTAGACATTCTTACTTAACTTCGTAAACAAATTTAATTGTAGAAATAAGGGAAACTCTTAATTATAAACATTTAAGAAACAGCGGTGCAATTTTTGTATTTTTTTCGAGTTTTTTTGCAGAAGAACAAATTTCTTTACCGAAACCTACCAAGGGATAAATTGTTCGATATAATCACTTCCATTTTATTTATAAAAGTGTACTTTCGAATATAATTTGATTTCGAAAGAGGACCGCTTTGTTACAAAGTATACCAATGTACATTCTATAAACAAATTTCCAATTTTTGTATTATTTTATTAGTTTTTTGGCAGAAAAAGAAACTTTTTTTACTGAAACCTACCAAAAGATAAATTGGTCAATATAATCACTTTCATTTTATTTATATTAAAATTGTCTTTTCAAACATAATTTAATTTTGAGAGGGGCCGTCTTGTAAAAAAGTATGCCAATAAACATTTTAAAAAACAAAAGTGCGATTTCTGTATCATTTTTCAAGTTTTCTGGAAGAAAAAAAAAACTTTTTACTGAAATCTACCAAGAAATTAATCGTTCGAAACAATCACTTTCATTTCATTAATATTAAAAGTGTAGTTTCGAGTATAAGTTAATTAAGAGAGAAGCCCGCCTTATAAAAAAGTACCAGTATATATTTAATAAACAAAAGTGCAATTTTTGTATTATTTTTCGAGTTTTTTGGCAGAAAAAAAACTTTTTTACCTAAACCTACCAAGAGATAAATTGGTCGATATAATCACTTTCATTTTATTTATACAATAGACTCTACGAAACTTCTCGTTTTCGGGTCTGTAGGGGAAGCGAACGAGAAGTGTCAGATAACCCTCTCTCCTGCGTCAAGCCGCGTTCGGCGCAGTAGCAGTGATCCCAAATTTGGCATGTTAAGCTACTGCGCTTGCCCGGTGCAGTGGCCCTCATTTGTCGCTTTTGGCGCGCAATTCAAAGCAAAGGAAATTGACCCACGAATTTGTAAATAAATATATTTCTGATATTTAATATAATATGAATAAATATTCACACAATTACATGTAAAAATTGCCCGTGCAAAAAACAATAATACTAGTTAAATACCTGAAAATAACGTTTTCAGCTCAGAACAGGTATTTCTAATTCAGAGAAGCCAAATAATGAAGCTCATAATGAGAAAAAAGGAAAAAAATCATCATTGCTGATAATAAAACTCCGACTCGTCAAATAAACATTTTTGCTCTTGAAAAACCTTTGCCAATGAAATACAAATTCATCTTTTGAATTGAAACAAAACGTGCTATTGTTTACCAAATATAAAAATTGGTATTTTTTTCTAACCTTACATCACAAAATTACGTTATTTATGATATTAATGGACAATTTACAATCATAATCTATTTTAATTTCAATAATTGTTAATCATGCCGGTTTGAATCATGCACCAACAGCAAACCAATGAAAGTCGCTGCACCGGGCAAGCGCAGTAGCTTAACATGCCAAAGTTGGGATCATTGCGCAGTAGGCGTAGACGGCCACATATGCGTGTTCGTGAGATGAGACAAAGAGTGAGGACCAGCGAACGAAGGAGAAATCGGGAAACGAGAAGTGTCGTAGAGAGAAGCCCGCCTTATAATAAATAGACCAATACACATTTAATAAACAAAAGCTGAGCAGGCTAGTATGAGTTAGCTCCCACCCATCGCCAGCCCCAAAATAGGCGCTATAGAAGAGTTTCACTGTATCATGTTCATTATTACTTTCCGCATTGGGGGCATCTCCGATTTTGAGCATCGAAAATTTTCGTAATAAGATAATGTAAGATTTTGTTGAATAAAAATTTTTAAAAAAATTTATTTTTAAGAGAAGCCAGCCATATATTTCAGTTTATTGTTGACAATGCAAAAAACAAAATTTAAATTTATGCATTATTTTGCGATTGGTTTTGATGAATTAATTCGGAGCAAGTTACCGTTTCACCTTAAAAAAGTCATAGTACTTATCAAAATTTTTGGAGACCTTTTCCATACACAGGGCACTCCCTGAAAATTACTTAAATATTGCTATGAAAAATTTCTGTAAGTTCAGCTCACAAGCTTCTCCCGACCTCATGTTGCAAGTTTTCTTAAAGTTTGCCTCGCAAGCTTCCCGCAAACTTACGACGCAAGTCTCCCTCAAGTTTGCCTCGCAAGGATTCCGTAAGACGTCTTACTTACGGAAAACTTGCCTGAACCTTGCGGTGTTAACTTTCGAACCTTGCACTGGAAACTTTAGGCAAGTTTGTTGCAAATTATTGTGCTATCTGTGAACATGCAGAATTTTAACTCTGGACGCATTTTTGTGGAATTTAGTAAACAGAATTACAACGTAAACAACCCGTATTTACTATTTGGCTCGTACAATTTAAAAATTTTGATTGTAAAATTGATTAAACTCCGGGAAAAAGGTGTGTTCATATTTCAGAGTTCCAATTATGCATGTTAAATGATTTACTTAGCTATTTACTTAAAAATGGACAATTATCTAATAATTTCAAGTGCGTGATTTCTTGCCATTTTTATAAATAATGAATAATTGTTATTTAATTATAATAATTGATTTTTTATTCAGTGGTTATTCAATTCATTATTCATTTATTTATTACTAATAATGATTGAAATGTCAGATAGCCATTTAATGTGTATTTTTATACTATATGGTTGGTTTCCTTTAATTGCCTAAAACGAGCCAGGCGTTTAGAAGATTGGTTAAGTACTCTTCTGAGTGCCTAAATAAACCAAGGCCTTGGACGCCAGTTAAAGATTTCGTTCCAAATTCTTCTGAACGCCGGCAGTCGCGTTGCCTGAATGCCTATGAATACATACATTCCAATTCACAACGTTCTTGGTTCCAAATAGTGTAGCTGGGTATATTGTTATACAAAAACTGATATATTTTGTAAGATACACAAGTGAGGTAAATAAGCTTTTACAGGACTAAAATGAAATTTTATTGGTTTTAGCGAAATAAATCTATCGAACAACATATTTACAGATAATATATTTCTTATATATTTCGTACAATGGTAAATGTGGTATATAAAATGTACAAAAAAATCCGATTAAAAAAATGTACGGACCTCTTTGCCCAAGAATGAGATTTAGTTGCGGGCTTACGTCATAACTTAACGTTTCTGGACAGTTCAATATCGACAAATCACTTTATGATTCTAAATATCACTAATCGATACGAACCGTTTGAACTCATTCTGTAAAAAACTTAATCGGTCTCTAATCTCGATCGTTAAGTTTTGAATTCCAGTGTGGATTGAGCTTTGAGGTCAGTTCTCGCAAAATAAACTTGTAACAAGGACAATCGATTTTCGAACACATTCCCTCTCTTACCCACGTCGAAATTATAAATTAAATACGATTAGGAGGGATCGAATAGGTGAAAAAAATGTAATTGTCTCAATAATTTCAGTTGTCTTAAAACTAAATAAAAAATTAATCAAAATGATTTTTGATAAAAAAAAAGCCAACGAGATAATTAATGCGAATCATTCAATCATTTGACGAAAGGACAAATCAAGAATTGCGAGGGTTGTGAAGTGAACGAATTGCAGACAAAAATTCATCATATTTCGAACAATAGATACATGGAAAACATAGCGGTTTACCTCAATCCTAGGTTAAAATCTTTGCCATCGAAATATTTGCAGTTCCTTCTATTAACACATTACATACTCAAAGCGAATACCCTTACTTAAACATTTTTCTACAAACTTTATCAAGTTTTGCGTCATGTCAATCGATTTTTATAAACGATAGAAATACTTTGACCAGCAGTTATTAAGTATACAACGCAATGAATCTGTTAGAGCATTGATATACGACAGTCTTGAAAATGATCGTCTCGAATCTCCGTAGGAGACCATGACCCGAGACGAAATTTATGAGGAGCGAATCTTAATTACCTTAGAATAATCTTGGAGTGGGAATCGTTAGCTTGACCGAAACAAAGACGGCGATTATTTCAAGAAAATACAAGTCTACACGCAGTTACATCACACAGTCGTAGACTGAAGAACATGATACAATTTTCTAACATATAAAATTATTCTTTTCAGTCTATACCTACGGAGAATCGAGATCCTCACAAATTTCATATCTGCCTTCTGTCACGAATTCGATATCGCAGTGATTATAGTAAATTAGTTACGCGTCTGACATAAATGGTTGAAACTTGAACTATTCGAGGGCCTATGAAAAATTTTCCTCCCCGAGATCAAGCATGACTAAATAATCGAACGCTCATCATAATAATTTTGTCAAACCAAAATCAACTTGGTGTTTTTATTGCTATAAAAAATTGGTCCCACGTGGATTTAGAGCAGAATAATTGGAATGGATTTTCTGAATTGATTTGAAGAGAATCATTTTAATCTTTAAAACAATTATTTTTCATTACAAATATAGAGTTTTATTAATTTCTCTGAAAATTAAACATTTATATATGAAAGAAAGACAAGATGGGCGGTCGATTTTGGCCCTGCCACGAATTGTGATGAAGGAAAGGATAAATGAACGATAAACATATGAACGAAAATGTTGATGCTAAATAATTAACTTCCAAGCTTTCGGCGTACGAAACGACCTATTTCATTTAAATATAGCTAAATTACTTATATAAAAGATAATATGATATAATGAATGGTATTGCATTCACAGTCCTCTAAAGTTTGCGCGAATATTTTTAATGGGATCTCATTTAGTTAAAATTAATATATCAGGTGACAACACTCACCTCTGGATGCTTTCTTCTTATTATTAATTATTATTATTATTATTTAAATTTTATTATTATTATTATTACGTAAATGTGAATTTTGAGCTTAGGCTTTCAACCAATCTTAAACATTAAATTAAAAGTTTATTATTTTTAAAGCCAATTAATAATTATATTCGTGATACACTGATACATTATTTACACATTTTCAGTATTTACTTGTCATAAAGGTCGATCGTACGCATCGTGAATATGCAAAGCTTGAATGTATGGCACCAGAAAAGTTTGATCCGAAATATCAAAAAATCAAGATTCCATGTTATAACTCATTCAAATTTATTATTAATTAAGTGGTTTTTCTTGCCATATGAAATAACAACGATTAATAAGGTTTCATGTAGCTGGACAACATATTGGCAGCATTTTAGTAGCAAGAAATCCCTGGCAGTGCCAATTGACAGTGACGAAGAAAATGATTTGTACTTTGATCGCAAAAGAAATATGAATCTAAGGGGGAGGAAGCGACGATTGGTTGCATCTCAGAAGGGAGAAGGCAAAATATTTATCGAGTGTGCTGCGCAAAAGGCGATTGGCAGTGCAATTTTGGCAGTGAGAGTTTTATCCAATGTTTCTGACCTCATGATGCGATAACAGTGTCGCCGAAACATGCCCGTTCTTTACATTTCTTCCAGGTGGCCGCTAAAGTACAAGAAAAAATTCCCGGTTTCGCTTTTTATAATTTCCAAATTTTTTTCCGATCATTTGAAGTACAAAATTTAAGCTTTTAAAGCTGCAAATTTTTTACTTTAAAATAATTAAGAAAAATTGCAAATTTTAATAATAAAAAAGAACTTTTCGGAATTCGCCATTTAAAATTCAGCAGTTTGAGGTTCAAGGGTTCAATAATATACGAGTGTATGTATACAAATAAAGGAAACCTTTGAAATTGAATAGTTTTAATTTTAAGGAGATCCCAATTACACATTAACTCCAAATTAAACATTCAAAATGATAAAATATCTAATATTCGAACATTTAAATAACGCCACTTTTATTTTAATTATGAAATTGAAATTTACGAAATATGACACACTTGTTCTAACTTGAATTCTGGTTAAAAGAACCATAATTTCTTTAAATTTTTACCTCGAACTTTTTCGTGTGTTCCAATAATTATGCTTTAATTTCCAATAGCTCAATTTCTAATTCAATCTACTTGAAACATTTTACCATCAAAATTTGTAATGCCAAACACCACAAGTTTTTAAATGTTCAAGCCTTCCAGCCTGTATTAAAAAATTTTTAATTTGAAAATGAACAATTAAAAATCGAGACTGAAAGATGAAAAAGCATGAAAGTAAATTTACTGTGATTTATCGATATTAAAAAAAAATCCCGATTATTTCTCGGTTTTCCGGTCTAGCGGCCACCCAGTTTTTTTAAGTTTCCTTCCCTCTGAATAGGCCGGGAAGCTTGCGGCGATAGAAACGAAGAGAACGAGTATCTGTATAAAGACAGGGGGCAGCACGCTACTATACATATTATTTACTATGTTTACTATAGACCCAGTAACTTACGAGGCGACTCCATCACACGTACGCAAGGCGCAGGGACTTTCAAATAATTTCTCTAATTATTTACAAATTTCGGTGTCAGCGGCAATTTTCGCTTGTGGCCGCCGATGAACGATACACCCACGCCTAAAAACCTAGAGTGTGCATAATTAAAATGTAGCAGTAATAATATAGTAGTATTAATAGTGATAATAATTAGAATAAAAATTAATAATAATAGTTATTACCCTAAAATTCTTAATTACATATATTGGCAGTGATCCTTAGCTAGTGCGTGTGTATATGAGTTTCTTTTACACTTTACCCCCCCCCCCACCCCCCCGCTCCATTCCCTCGCTCTCATTCATTTCGATTTCTTATCTACACTTCGGACAAACCGCACTCTCTTAATTTATAAATATACCTATCATCTATAAATGTATGCACATAAATTATCACATTCTCAAACGCCGACGGAATATCCGCGCTTCCGATCAAGAAAAGCCTTCTCGCTCGGCTGCAACAGAATGCGTCGCGCTTTTTGAAATGGTGATCCGAAAACCTTTTCCCAGTATCATTAAACCACGGTGCTTAGTGTGAAAAATATAACACAGCCTTCGTATTTTACCCCACTTGAGGATAACAGCTCGACAATTGCTCGTTCGGCGTGATCTATTTGCTTTCAATCTACGGGTTGATAACGTATCTGCTAGAAAAAATAGACACATATGTATGCAAAATTTAGTTTCCTTTCCAAACTTTCCTTTCTGAAGGCATTGTGGTACTATCGAGCTACTTCGTACCGGAAAAATCTTCGATATAGAGGTAGTTTGTTACTTTGTTATACTGAACTTTAAATACTCTGATGATCTATGGTTTTTAAAATCCTTACATTTAGAATTTACGGATAATACTGATCATCAAGTTTTAGCAGAATTTTTTCTCAGAGCCACTCTCATCCATTTTCGTTTGGCTTTTCTGAATTAATGAACAAGTTTAATCGTAAATATGTTTACTCATTTTACAATTTTTAGGTCAACTTCTAAAATCTAAGTGAAAAATTCTCGGTATGCAAGAACTTTTTCTCGGTCATCGAAATCTAACAATTCAAGAAAATTGGAAATAGAAACTCGAAGCGTTGAAAATGGAAGTAAACCATGCTGAGCAATTGTGCCTGGGCAGGCCTGCCCAGAGGGAAAATTTTGTCGAAACTGCTCAATTGCCAGGTAGGATTTGTTTTATTTCCAGTGACTTTTATTGATTCGACTTCATGAGATCGATCACCACCCCAAGCCTTTAGCGCCGAATAGAGGGACGTGGCGGGGAAATCGGAACATGTCGTCTTTGAGTCGATTTCCCCTCTCTGGGCAGGCCTGACTTGAAAGAGTAAACACTTTATATTCTCAAATTCAATATTTATACGAATACAAATTTATATAATAACGCTTTAATAATATATAGCAATTTTATAATTTAAGTTCATAAAGTGATTGGATAGATTTTTCAACCCAGAATATATAAGATTTCGAATTTTAAAAAAACATAAAAAACGTTCACAAGAAATAATTAAAAACTGACAACATTCCAAATTTACCCAGATAAACTATGTGTTAAAAATTTAACAATTCCAGATTTTTTAACTGGATAATTTTTATAATAGAATCGTGAAATTAAAAAGTGCCTTATACTGAAACTCCTGCGGTTGAATAATTTTAAATTTAATATATGACACATTGTGCTTTACATTTTTCGAAATTATAAGATTTCAATTTTAATTCCACAATAAAAATCTACTAATTAAAACAACTGATATTGGGTTGTTAAACATTGAAATTTTAAAACCCTGACAATTTCACGGTCCACAATATAAAAAACTATTCAACTAATGATTCTTCCATTTTAAAAAGTTCAATTTTGAACTAGTTTAATTTGAAATCATGCAATTTTTTGAAAGTTTTGATTTGAAATCGTATCATTTTGAACACATCATTTTGAATTTTTAAATGACGAAACTTTCCACAGTCACTTATTAATATTAAAATGATAATTTTGAAATACTTGCAATTGAGAACTATTTAAGTTTAAAGAATTGATATTTAAAATTTTAATTTTTTAAATTTTAAACGTTTAACTTTGAAATTTGCTAATGATTACGGTTTTATTCTTAAATGAGGTTGCCTCTAGTCGCCATAAAAATTGACAGAGGGATGGACGTCTTGAAATTTTAGGACTAGCTAAACTTATGAAAAATATTTTAAGACTTATTCCATCTGAATTTCGGGACAATGAGACACTTCGCATAAATTACGGGATTTACAAAGTTCACAATTTTAAAGTAAACAATGAAAACAATCAGTGTGGAGCATTATAAATTTTTAATAGTTTCCAATCCAGCTTAATTGAAATTTTATAATTACAAGTAATATTTAAAATAATTGGATAGGTTTTTTTTAGAAAAAGCTAGACATATTCTTGGTTTAAAAATAAATTCAGTCATTTCCTGGGGTTTACCAGACTTAAAAAAATCTCTGTCTTTCATGATTTTCATAGTTAGTGACCACCCTATTTTTAAAGATAAACTACTTTCTGCTCCTTTTATTTTCCAAGAAGCTTATAACCTTACTTATAACATTTAGTAAGGAAACATTTTTTATTTATTATTTTCGAATGCATTTACGTTTATAATTTTTAAGTAGAAATTATTAAAACATAAGTAATGAGATGACCAAGGAAATTTCGACTCACTATTTGTGCTCTGCATTTACTTTCCGGATCGCAGTAGAAATCAAGAATAAAATATTTTTGAGAAAAAGAGCGCAGTTAGATCACGCCGAAGAAAACGCAGCAGAAAGGAAAAGGCGGTAAGACAAAGTACTCGAAAAACGAACACATCTCTCATTTGAGCACGAGACACGCTCGACATTAAAAAGTTGTTATGGATAGTCGAGCTAATCTCGGCTTGTGAGAGTGGTACTTTTGTACAAGTTTTTCTCTCCCTGAGATGGAGAAGAAATAAGGTTCTACCTTCGAAATTTGTATCTATCGTTTCGACAGAAAATTCGTGTACGTACAAGACTTGTTGGATTTCATTTACGCTGCGTTGAAGCTCCAACAATTCTACCAAAAAAATCGCTATGTACGAGATTGTTGACGCGCTATAGAAAATTGATATCAACGATTCTTTCGTAAAAATAAATTTTCACTCTCGTTCTGAAATCTGTAATACATTGCGACTGATATCCTATATGGTTGGAGACTCATCGAGATACGTATTTCTTGCCGAGCTCACAGTAGTCTGCTAACTGTCAACCCAATTGAGGGAAATATTACGTGGCTATAAGTATTGTATATTTTCGCACAGCATTTACATGCAATCCATACGCCTCAAAATGTTCTTGCTGCACGTTTATGGGCGATGTATTCCTATTGAGAGAAGGTCGATAAAAGTAGAGGCCGAAGTTAGAAGCTCGTTGGTTCGCTGATCGACTCGACTTTTTCTCTGCTTTTTTTCGAGGACAGCTTGAGAGCCCGGAAGTGCCAAGGGACCGATGTTGGATATTAATTGATTCCTAAGGCCACCAGAGTGATTATCTCTTTATAGTCTTTAAATATCGCTTCAGCAATCGATTATTTGAGCCCATCTGTTCCCTCTTTTGTTTTTTTGTCGGTTTCATTTTTTTCATTCGCAAAAAATCGATGCAACATCCACGATGAGGCACTTTCGAGGTCAGACTCGACTCTTCCGAAACTGCTGTGGTTGTCCTATGACGAGCATCTCAATTTGATCGAAAATATGCGGATAGTCTTCGTCGATATGCATAGCTTTAGTCTCAATTTACTCTATGTCAATAAATAAGTAGTACCTTTGTTCGATATTGTACTAACTCTCTAACTCTTCTTTCTCTATGACTCTAGGAACTACAGTTGCCTAAAAATTTTCTCAATTTGATCGCTCATCATGTTGCTTATCCTTTTCTCTATTTACTTCCTTTGTCCCAAGTTTCTCTACAATTTTGTTCTCATGTTTGCTCGATCGTCGCAGACCCCAAATATCGGCGATATTATTCTTCTCTTACACTCCCACGGCTCAGTTTGCAATTTCTTTTTTTAATCACGCGGCATCATCACGAATTTTTTCGACGCTGTTTCGACCTTGTCTGAGAAGGACTACAGTTCTTCATGGCGGGATACAATGCGAGACTGATTTCTTCAGGACACGTCGTTGCTACCTTGCGAATCTCCACGTGCTTCGTTCTTTGTACTTCCGATTCTAGCACCCATTCGTCCGATGCGCTAAAAACAAATTATATCATTTTAATATCTTTAATGTTGTCATTCCATTTCTATCAACCTAACATACGCGGAAGTCCGCATGAAAAGTGCCCGCATGGACGGTTCTAGTTATGATGCTGGGATCTATACTATGTCTATACTATATATATATACTATATCTATCTATGTCCAGATAGAATCCGGAAGTATTTATATTTTTTATTTTTTAACATAGAAGGTTAATTTTTGGCCTCAAATTACGGGAATTCATTCGGCTTTATGGCCCTATACATAACTCCATACCGATCATAAGGTCCATTTTCCTGTGGATGCTCACATATAGTTACCAAAATAAAACACTAGAAGTAGAACTTTTAGCTTTTTATTGTTCCAGAATTTTTACTTGACACTTATTTACATTGTCTTTAGAAATTAAGTGCATGGCCGATTGGGTGGCCGTTACTTTTCAGATTCATACTTCTTTTACTCCCACCTAGGATTATCATTCCAATGACCAAAACAAAATGACGCGTTCCAAATATCACACACCATTTGAGGCTTTGCATTAGATTTACGTGGTGAAAAAATAAAAATCCACAAAACATTTTCCAAATGGGGGACCCATAAGTGATGACGAAATATTTTATTTTATGTAGTTTAAGAACTGATATTAAAAATGATGAAAAATAATTTCGAACCTGACAAGACAATCAAATTCACTTTAAGAAACTATGCAGTCCAAAATGCAAGACGGCGGATGGTTAAAATTAAAAAATGCATTTCTCTATCTTATAGCGGGAGGCTCTAAAGCTTAACAAGATAAACAAGGGGGCGTTAAAAAAATAACTAATGCCTGCAAGAGAGGAAGATCGTGTTAAAGTTACAGAAACTTACTATAGAAAAAAAGTTGTGTAGGGGAGAGGGGCGTTAAAAAATCAGAAAACAGGTTCCAGTACTTTTTGAATGGCCCTTGATTTTAGTTTCAGAAACTATTCAATAATCGGTGACAGCTGAAGGGATCTCGTAATAAATGTACACAAAATGTCTTCGTGCATATACAAAAAAGCCGATAATAGGTATAAAGCCAGATTATTAATAAGAGGCTTTCAGCAACGTAATGGAATTGTAGCAAGTAATGAAACTTAAACATTTTTATTTGCTTTTTGTCATCTAAATGGTTTAATATTGAACGAATGGATGTATAAACTACATTCTTAAATGGAAAATAAGCACTGAAGTATATATTAGTTAACCATGGCAAAAGGTGATGAAACAATTTATTTAGTAGATTATGTTGTCGATGTATTATTGTGTAGTAAAAACTCAAACGAAATAAAAAAATAATAAAAATGGGTTATCAAAAAGATTTAGAATGAATGATATTGGCGAAATAAAAGAATGCCTAGGAGTTAGAGTAGAGTATGATTACGCGAACGGTAAAATGGAATTAAGTCAAAGGGGTATATTGAAGAACTAGCAGATAATATAATATTCATCAGAGTAAATTTAATAGGACATCTATGAAACAAAGTTAAAGACAGAAAGCGTTAATTTCTTAAGTCGCTTTCAAAATTTTTATACTACAACACACTTTAATTATGCTTTGCGTATATTAAAATATTTGTATTTAACTGAAGATTTAAAATTATGTTTTAATAAAAATTAGAATGTTGAAATCATGGATTTTAAAATTTATCAGTGAGTTGATGAAAACATTTAAAAATGTATGAATGAGCCAATAACGATTTATGAAGATAACTCTGGTGCGATCGAAATAGCGAAATACGGTAACTTTACTAAAAATGGAAATCATGTTGAACTTCACTATCACTATGTAAACGAATGTGTGAGAGAAAAATTAATTAATGTTATTAAAGTAGATTCAGAATAAAATATAACAGATGTATTAACCAAAGCTTTGTGCACAGAAAAATTTGAAAAATTTAGAGTCGATGAATGTATAATAAAGGAATAAAAGAAGAAGAAAACGACACAATATAAATGTAAGGAAGCGTGTTTTACTAATTTTGGCAAAACAATCGGATGAAACTATAGGCTTTGGAGTGATTTTTCAAGAGGTATGCTTGAGCATAAATCCAGCCGACGCATCTGTACTATTGTAGGTCCCCCGAAAAATTGAGGGTCGAGATATGCAGGTTTTTTTTTTTTTAATTAATACAATACTGTCGTCCAAACAAGAAAAATAGTAACTACATTGTGAATGGCAAGGGACTCATCCAAAATGTAGTTACGACTTTTCTCTTTTGGAAGGCAGAATGGCCCTCTTATAATTTTGAGTTTTTTAAAAGATGAAATATAGCATTGGATAGGAAACCGATTCCGCAGCAAAACGTTGCTTACAAAAGTTGCGCTACTCACAGAGATGCATTTTTTATAATTAATTTTAATAAAAGTTCTTAATTTCGTGGAAACATCGATTGCAGAAATAAAAAAAAATCAGTCAGAAGAGAGAGCTGTTTTTCTTTATAACTTAATGCTCATTTTTTAATGAACATACTTTGACGGGCTATATCTATAACGGTTTCTAATCAAATATTTTAGAAATTTGTACACCAGTAACGTAAAACCTTATTACAAAAATAGCATCAGCTAATTATAGATAAAATAATAACTCTTTCTGCTATAAGAAATAATGATCAAAGACTCGTTTTCAGTTCCTAATAATCGCAGAGACATGTAATAAAGCTGAATAATTTTCATACAAATTAAATAATAAAATGGTATTATAATAATATTGCTAATACTGACACTTTGTTTATTATTAAAGTTTCTTTTTTTGATTGAAACCTAATGGATCCTTGTTGCTGTTACAAAGGATGGTTTTTCAGAAGCGGCATGGGCTTTTTATAAACCATCCCAAAGTTTTTCTACGCCAAAGGCGTAAACGCGTCGCTCTTGGAAAGAACTGGTTCATCTCGAGCAAGGGGGGAACGTTCCTTTGCGAGACAGAAAAATGTACGCCTGTGGCGTAGAAAAAATCAAGGATGCTTTATGGAAAGCCCATGTCACTTCCGTAAAACTATCTTTAAATATTTAATTATTTAATTTTATTTTCACTTCTATTTAATACTTTTCTATAATATTTCTTCTCATAATTTTTTGTTTGCTCAGACTTCGATCGATAAATGAAGCACTCAAAGATTACGTGGCACGTATTATGCAAAAGCGTACCAAATAATTAAACAACCAGTTTTTTACATAAAAATATCTTTGCTGTTGGAGAATAATTTTAAATAACTGAATTTCCATGAACAATTCCAAAAGTTCTCCACTAGATTACACTAAGTCCTTACCAATAGCAAGGATAGCCCTAAAACGTAACTCATAACGTGACGCAACTTCTAATTCTAAAAATTAAACAGAATGAAGATGGTGCATGCAGGTATTTCATATGCAGTTTTTCAATTTTAAACTTTTTCCTATATGCACTGGAACCACGTTTTTATCCGCCGTCCGAGAACATAAACATTCAGTTATATCCTGCCGGGAGAGGATCCCACCAATGATGCTCAGCGAAGGGGAAATGGGCGCGCTGTGCGCTGGTCGGCTTGTTTGTCACGTGGTACAGCGAGGTGGTAGACACCAAGCGAATATAAATGTGATTTATGGCAGGGATATAAGCACGAGAGGATATAAGTGAGAGCGGATATAAACGCGGTTCCAGTGTCTGTAAATTAAATGGAAAACATCACGTAGTGTACAAGAGGGGTACAAATATTAACCTATTTGACTAAACTTTGAAACGGATAATTTTTTGATCGTTGAAACAATATCCGTTGGTGAGAAAATGAACTTTCAAACCAAATTTCCCGTTGGGGCTCTTTTATTGATAATAATAGGCTTAGTTGTAAAGTGTAAGCACGCTACAAGTTACATCGTTACGTTACATCGTTACTTTATAATCTTTGTTCAATCTAAAAATATTTTTAAAAAGAAACTGTAAAAAATTATAAATAATGAAAACAATTACTGTGCACGAGATAGAAATATTTATTCAACCTTTTTTTTATTCAATTTTAGATACGAAAACAATATTTGACTTTTTGGTATTTAACTTCTTCCTCACAATTCAGATGTAAAATATTTTCTTATGATACTCACATGCCTTGGGGGTACCATCGTAAGAGGAATTTAGTTTTTCCGTCTGCCTCCACTCTTCTTGCTACAACCTGCGGCATAAAGAAAATATGAAACATTATATGGACAATAAAAAAGTATAAAATGAATGGCAGAATTATTTGTAACCTTTATTGTTTAATAATTGACAGTTACAATATCTGTTTTAAATTATTAGCCGTTTCGTGAAATGCGCAAGCACTTTAAGATCTTTGATAGTTTAGTATAATAGACCAGAGCTTTACTACTTGTCTAGTCATTCTAGCACTTTCATAAAAAGACTACCCTGCTATAGAACAAATAGTGTGAATTAGTTCAATGAATATAATTTTAAGAAGTCATGACTTAACTGTAAATTTTAATCATTTAAAAAATATTATTTTTGCTTAAAAACAAGGGAGCATTTTTAGGAAACAGGCATAAAGATTCTGTATAAAATAAATTTTCTCGACAGTGTTACGAGCGCATGAATCTCACCCCTTATCCCCACTACTACCCTTGAGCCACACGTGCCTCTAGCATACGTGGGCCCTAGTTTGGTGTCCAGGCCCGGCGCGTATTGAGACATCTTCTAGTCTTAACATCAAAGACGTGGGAAATTTTTGTCAGCGCTTCAATTTTCAATATAAAATGCATAATCATTATTTACCACGTAACATTTTGGCGATCCTGCCAGAATAAACTTTTCAAGCCCTTGTATTCTACGGAATGAGCAAAGATAATATCTTGTAAAAGTTGAGGCATAAAGATGAATCTTATTTTTAAAAAACTGATAATTCCTGATAAGAAGAGAAGGAAGTCTACGTTCATCCAATCGACTGATCGAAAAGAAGGAGCACAGTTGTAAGGATTAATTTATTAAATTAAGAAATTAAAATGTTGCTCACTACGGGGAGGGCTTTTTAAGACAGAAGCGAGAAGATAAAGTTTCGGTCAATCAAGATAAAACCGGCGAAGTGAAGTTTAGGAACCAAAATAGGATTGTCGGTATACTCCTGGTGCTCCACAACACTGCCACATTTAAGAAAAACAAAACTGAATCGAAACTTCATGTGTAATTGCAGTGGAGCGATTGAATGAAACCAGATTATAAAGGACAAAGTCCAAAATAACACAATTATACGCGAACGCAATCACACTCTTGACACTCGAAACAAACAACGATAAAAGCACACATACTACACTGGCATTACAGCAATTTGTCAGGAAGGAATTGCAGAGGATTAGGAAACGGACTGAGGTCACAACCCCAAATAACGACGCCACATCGGTCGACGAAATCAAATTTACCCTTACAGGAGCAACTATGACTAAAAATAGTTCTATTAATGGAGCCTGTCTTCTTACCCAAATGACTACGAAACAGATGCTGAAAAAAATTCTTTCAGAAATCAGCTCACTAACAGTGAATATGGGAAAGCTCCCTGACTAAAATACGAAAAGATTCAGAGAGATAGCTAGAATAGGACGGAAAACGGGAATGAAAGGAGAAAGAGAGGGACCATGAAGGAATCTTAACATACGACAAAGAAGATGCTGCGAGTTTGAATAAACAAAAGTTGCTTGACACAGAGTCATAGTAGCACGAGAGAAAAAACAAGACAGAATCAACTCACACGCTTATGAATGATCAAGAGGGGGCTAAGCTTAATGTGTATGGCAGTAAAAAAAGAAACGCACGTGAGTCTGTGAACATCCATAGAAGCGAGATTGTGATAATGGACAGGAAACGTGCATGCATTGTCGCACAGCTGCAGGAGAAAGTCCACAATAGCGACAATATTCCGACTCGTGTCGATATCAGGGCAATTAATTTCCTAAATGGTCAAGACGATGCCAGACTTGAAGACTTCGTCAGGAAAGTCCAAAGAATTAGGCAGCAGTGCCGTGAAACAGATCTACCGCTAGACTTTATATTGGCGAAGAAAATTCAACAATCAGCCGAAAGGGCAATCCGCTTAAACGAGATTTATACCTGCGAGGATTTATATGAAGGTCTACGGGAATACTTGAAATAATTGGGTTGAGTTAACCATTTAAGGAGGAACCATCGCTATTGCCGAGATCAGTCGACTACGTAGTCATAATACCTACACTCGTATGACTTACTTTGTTGAAATCTGGCAGAACATAGTTACTGAGATGGAACTTGGTTAAAAGTGAGTAAACCAAAATTATAGACACGTGAATCTCAATATAAACCTAAGAGGGAATTCTTACCAGAAAATACACAAGGGAGCGTTCAAGTAATACGTAACGCACCTAGGAGCTGGAGGGGGGGGGGGTTGTCTGTAGTGCAGCGCTTATATTACAGTTACTTACATTTACTATAGAAAAACAGTTGTGTGGGGGAGGGGGGTGCCAGGGAAACGCGTTACGCAATACTTGAGCGCTCTCCAATCCACATTTCAAGCAAATACCAGCTATCCGAATGCACATAAGCTGCCACAAGGGTGGAAAAATGGGACATTCGGTAGTCCCCACTGTACAATCGAGGCCTGTCATCGTGGTATCATTGACTTCGAGAGTCGAACTATATTCGTGATCGAATTCTCGGCTCCGACCGAAAACAACATCACAGTCAATGAGAAAGAAAAGGGGGATAAGGCGAATGTATCCAAAATATTCTTCTAAAATGATTTTCCTTGTAATCAGTGCTCTCAGATGTCGCTCCATGTTCTCTAGGTACGTGGGGGTTCAGTCGACCCGTTATTGTGATTCCATAGTTCTCAGTGGTCACCCATCTCATGGCCGTGAAGCGTGATCATAGGTGTGATTTACCGCAATTTTACTGGGAGCCAGATTTATTTTCCTGTAAGACAGTCGCACTCAAGGGGACTTCGCAGTGGTTGTTTAGCCAAATTTTTATTTATATATAAACTCATTCTCATATATCGTTTAAATATGATCCGTGTATAAAATAAATATGAAATGAACATTATTTATATACAACTTTCTCACCTGGGCATACATATAAATATATAAAAATTACATGAAGATAAAATGTAAATAGATAAATACTGAATCTTTTAAATTCTTGAGGTTCAAGCTACGGATTCGGCGGTACTTCTAAAGTATGATTAAATACATTTTAAAGTTTAATAGCTATTTAGTATATTCTACTCACTTGACTAGTTATGGTCATTGCATTCCCTGGAGTTTCAGCCAGTCGTCCCTGTGTCCTAGACTTGGCCAATTCCAACAGTCTATGTTGAAGACCCTCCATTACCCCCGTGTCAAAATAATCGAATAGTCTCGCTGTAATTAAAAAAATTAGTCTACTTTTTTGTAACAAATATCAGCGGCGATTTAGAAAATGCATATCACTGTCCATTGATCATGGGACTAAACTTTGTAATAATCACGAACTGCAAACTTGGGGAATTCGGTAAAATATATGTTTGAAATTTACTTCTTGCGATACTTCCTGAAGTATACATAAACATTTATATTTTTAATTGATTATCAACATCTAATAATTGAAGCTAGTATGAGAATAAGGTTCTTATTTTTTTTCAAACAATATTTACTTATGGATTATATGACAGCCTTTCAACTTGTACTCATCTGACAGATAATTCGACATCCTTTGTATTCGCCAGAATATCTTTTACTTTTAATTGGCTAAAAATAACTCTGAAAGCGAGACTGTTCAAAAATATTATGAAAGGAAGCGAACTTACCAGACCATGGTTGTCTTCTATATCTGAGGCGCTTGCCGTTTCTTCTGACAAGTTTTCCACCATTTTCGCAGCTACGCCTGCCACTACTGCTACTCGTTTCAGGTTGGTTAAAATGACCATTGACATGCCTCTCCAAAGCCGTCTGAAAAATTATTCATGTGCCCGATTAATTTCGGCTCCACGGCACCTTCCAGAGAGAGCAACTTCAAATCACAATCGGCAATATACTTGAATTTACAGATGTCTTGAAAAGGACATAAGAATTGATTTAAACAATGGTATTGACATTTATAACCATCAATTTGAAATTCTTTGTATATTGATGCATCCATTCATTATTAATCTTTTTTCAGTCATCGCTGCATATGAGATTATCCGCTAAGCTTATACACAGCCGATAGTCTCATACGCGGCGCTGTCAGCAAATAAAGAAATTATTGAATGTAGGTGACGTCACTATACTTTTCAACAGAAGTGATAAAACTAATGACCCATAAAAATACAATGAGGAAGCGATATTTGTCGACGATAGAGAATCTAGCCGAAGATTTTAACATGATTGAGCTGTCAGTGGAAAGTGTCTGTGACGCAAATGTTATTTAATTTATGCTCGGAAAATGATGAAAATACCATGGCGATGACAATGCCGTCAATCAACTTTGAGTTCACCACGATCAACGATACCAAAAATGTAAAATGAATCTACATAATGAGTACTTTCCACCACCCTGAGTGACCGAGATGAGTATGTGTAAAGAAGAGTACTGTAATTTTTAGTATATTTTTCAAAATCACTATTTCAGATAGCGAAAGTCAATAGTTGGCTAATGACTTACCTTTCATTCTTAATGAAGTATCACATTCTTATATTTTTCAAAATCACTATTTCAGATAGTGAAAGTCAATAGTTGGCTACTGACTTACCTTTCATTCTTAATGAAATATCACATTCTTAGTATTTTTCGATATTTTATCTACGAATTTATATGCTTGAACTAAAAAGTAAAAAGTATGCAAATAGTCAATACGACTAAGGTCGTATTATTCAATTATTCAAAACGAACTCAAGCTGAAAGACAAAAGTCCAATCGACTTATGCAAACTCAACGTTGATTTCGATGCAAAACAACGGTGACGGTTGAGACAAAAGGTATTTTCTTTCTTTGTACTATAGCCACAAGACAAGATATTCGTTTTCTTTTTCATATCAGTGCATAAGAACTTAACAGGTTGGGTAAATCCTTAAAAAATTTGAAAGGTAAAACACTTACATTATACTTTAAGATAAAATGACCTGGTAAATCAAACGGTGGTAGTACAAAGTTTATCGAGGCTCTTTCGCTCTTAACCGACACTGATGATTCAGGCAGAGTTTTGCACGTCATGGTGCGAACGTAAAATACATTACCCAGTAATACGAATCGAGAAAAGATACATGGAATCGGATACGTAGGACGAGATCCTTGAAGAAGTCGAGAGCTCTTAGTCGTGAACGAGAAATTGATTAGTCGATGTTAATTTACACTCATGGCAATCCGAATGGCCGAAGTATCCGTCAATATCGCAATACACAAGAATGAAACACCAGAGAAGATAGCATTTAACAATGACATTTACAGCTTTTATTATTTGTTTTCTGGGACCATTTTTTCTATTGGCGATTATATAAACTAGTGAAACTCAAATAACGAACCGAGATACCAATTTTCAAATAAATTTCAAATTTAGTACGCGACCTCTAGGAACTTTCATCCTCAGATATAGTCTGGTCGATTTACAATTGACAACGCTTCCAAGAGATTATATTTGTAATTAACTGATCTCACAGTGGCCCAAGAGGCCAAAAAGTGGCAAAAGTCAAGGCTATGATTCGAATATAACAAGTATGCAATTGATTCCATGCTTTCATAACGATTCATCATGATCAAAAGAGATATTTCGGGTTCCAACCTTGTACAAAACTATTCAGGTATATCACAGGTTCGACCAGTCTCCACGGCGGGTCGTTCGGACCAATTACAGGTATCGTAGAGAGTATACCTTAGAACAACATAACCTGATACTTCAGTTTCAAGTTAGCCCTGAAGAAGGGAACTGCAATGTTCACGAAACGACTGAAAATTCGTCTAACCTAGGCAAAATCAGAATATGCCTTCTTGTTTTGTTTTATCTTTTTTGAGTTCGCTAAAATGTTTTCAACATTTTTTAAAAAGTAATGTAAATTGATACAACTGTGAGTCCACACTAAAGATTCACTCGCCTGGCCTCTGGCTACTAATCCGCTCTTCATTCCTGTTATTATTATATTATGTTACATTATTACGCTTTTCTACCTAGGCACCTACACGCTAAACATTTATTAATTGGGAATTAAAGTGTCATTGTTCTGTTATTACTGTTAGGGTCAGTTTGTATTTCGAGTCACCAAAAAAAATTCAACTCGGCACGGTTTGTTGCACTCGCCATAAAAGCTTAACCTATTAACCTACAGGAGAACTTAAAGTAAAATGATCAGTTTTTCCCCAATTTTCAAAGCACTTTCTTTATGGTAAATCTTTGACCATTTTGCTTGCTTTTTTCCATGTTTATCCTGAGATATTTAAAGTACATTCTGCACAAATTTCACTTCACGCAAACTTAGATAAAGCGTGCAATAACACCGGAAGTATTGAAATTTTTGTAGAATTTTCCTTCTTGTAAAATTGTCACATAATATTTCCGAAATATGAGAAGTTGACATAATCCATTTTGAAATCTCGGAGAACAAATAACTTCAAGATCGAACAAATTGGTTCATAACTTCTTATGAAATATTAAAATTGAAAAAGAAATTGTATTTTTACGTGTTAACTTCCATAAGAGAAACAGTTGCTTTTACCGAGTTAAAAAATGACTACAACAAAAAAAACGCATATTCTGATATTGCCTAGGCCATACGAATTTCCAGTCCCCATGAATATTTAAACAGGCGCTTTTTTGGAATAATTCTATTACTCATACACGGTAAAAAAAAATTGAGCTGTGACAGGGATATTATTCCTTATTATAGCCAAACATTAGGCTAAAATCGAACGAAGGAATTTATAAAGATCCCTGAATCAGCGAAAATGAATATCCTTGACCATTTTCCATATACTAGGGATATCGTATAGTCAAACCCCTAATAAGTATAGCTATAATAGGGATATTAAGAATAGGTGTCTGAAGCAATTGTCGGAAGAGTGCCGGTGCATTATGGGAGCAACGAAATAAAATGGCGACGGTCTAATCGGGAGCAGTGACAGTTGAGATTTACTTTGGACAATTAAACGCTTTTTATCACTTAAAATGTGCGCAATTGTTAATATTAAATGGAGTTTATGATGCAGTAATAATAATTTACATTTGTTTCGATTGTAGGCGATAACTATATTGAAATATCAAGAAACGCGATAAAAACAACAAACTTGACCTTCAAATGCATTACACGGATTTCAGAGAAATTCATTTTCGCGATACGAGACGAAAAATTGACTACTGTAAGTTAATATATTTCTATAACAACTAAAATTTTTTTCTAATCTGAAGATAATACAATTATACATAATCTGTCGAAAATAATAAACTTTACAACTTAGCAATTTTGCCCAAATTCCTGATTTACGAGAACAATTTACATAAAGTAACTAAATGTGTAACTCTTCTAACTAAACGTTTTACCTAATCCAAGCGTACACTTTCTTTGAGTTTAATATATTCTCTATTCACTCGTTCGCCTCAAGAATTTTTTTTCCGTGTAGGTTTTCAGACTGTAAACAAGTTAAAAATGGATACGAATATGAATTTACAAAAAAAAACATACCTAATTATATGTAACATTTGCTATCAAAACTCAGGAAATTTTTGCAATGTAAAGTTCCCCGTCATCCCACGTTGTAATCAAGTTTTTAAGACGTCATTGCATTCATTGAGTAGTCTATTTTTAAATCTGTTGATACTTGCTGCTACATTTGCTTTTTGATCAAATAATATCCATATACTCGAGCACATAGCGTTCTGGGAGAGACGATCAAAACTTAACAAAAATTCAAGGTTTCATCTGATTTGCATTAACCCCCGTATATCGGAGTTTCTTGGATCGTTGAAACCAAATCTGACGTCCAAAATCTAGAACTCATAATGGCTGAGCCACTATAGCGGTACTTCATTATATTATTCTTTTATTTTCTTCCTGTTTACATTGATCAGACGTCGAGTTTACAAATATAACTCCATGGCGAATTAATCACGTAAACTTAGTTAAGAAGAAAGTACCTCAATGATCAGATTTTGTTCACATTTTTTAAATTGTCAGATATTGGCACTCGAAACATGCTCTCTTTATTCTTAGTTTTAATTTAGTTAGGCCATATTAATGTTCTGCTTAATTCTGCTGCAATAAATAGTCAAAACTTAATGAAATTGAAGAAAACGCCTACACTTAAAGGTTGTCTGAAAACGTCTGACAAATTTCAGATTGATCGCCAATCTCGTATTCAAGAAAAATGTTATTCAATGAAAAAATATTTGTAAATCGGAATGAAACTATAAGCGAATTAGCAACGTCGCACATCATTCGTGCAACGGAGGAATGCAACAATGCCAAGAAAGAATACATTTATTCATGAAAGCTTATCATATTATTAAATAATTACGGAAATGTGAAGGATCTCAAAAATCTGATGTTTCCAATAAGAAAAAAGTTATTCAGTTTTGAGGTTAGATTGTAAGCCAGCATGTTGAGTTCCTTCAGAAACAATTCTGTGGAGCTCATTACCTGCTTCCAACATACGCAATCTATTTTTGTACGTTTTTTCAGTCGCCAGTTTTCCTTTTCACTTAAACATCTTATCAATTTGCCAAAGTGTGTTTACACGCCTGCGGTGCAAACGGAAAATGTATCTTCTTCTCATTCTACCATGTTATGATGCCATGCCTCTATCCCAATCTAGATTTTCTCTGTTTCTCCGTTGGGTGGAAAATCTAGAGTGAGATAAATAAATGGCAACGTCACACGGTAGAATGAGAGGAAGATATGTTTTCCGTCTGCATGCGACAGGCGTGTCAATACACCATGAATACGAATTTCCTCTGAAGAGGCGCGGTGCTATTTCAAAATAAATTTCTCCATGGGAAAAAATCGACGAAGAGCGACCACGAACTGTCGCCAGGTGAAATACATTGGGTGCCATCTCCTAGTACTATTTGGTGATTACACTGATTTCACGACACATTTTCGACATCTGACACAACAACAGTGTTGCCACTTACGTAATACTCAATACGTATGCTTCAAAATCAATTCAATTTTAATGTTAAAAGAAAATTTATTTTGTTTAATTTTTAACTTATATGAACTTGAAACTTTTTAAACGTCAGGTCAGTTCACTTTGAATGAGAATATATGCATTTTTTTATGCATTTCACTTTCTTGAAATGACGGCTACTAACTGCAAAAAGTTTATCTTAGAAATAATCCAACTATATTTCGTAAATAATAGTGTCTTTGGAGTAAAAACATATTTCTGCGTACTACATATATTCTCTTCTGCAATTGAAAATACTTTATGCAGAGATTAATGACTTTTTTAAGGAGTTCCAAATTATGCCTCTCGTAAATTCACACTCAACTTCCGATTGAAGACCGGTCTCGGGGATGGCTCGCACTAGTCTTGGTCCATAAGCGGAGGACTCCAAGCGTAAGCAGTCCATAAACAGTCAGTGGCGTGGGAACGTGTGTGGTGTTTCACACATCGTTGGCAGTTAGTGAACACTGCCTCCCTTGCTCCGCACACCACCACATTCCAAAGCCATACGAGGCCAGCAGTTCTCGGGACACAGTAAATCGGTGGCCCTTATATCAGAAGTTAAGTGTATTTATAACATTAAAGTTTCGTTCGCCATATTGGCTCAGCTATTTTGAATTCTTGATTTTTTTACATCCTATTCGGCATCAGCGGTTATTGAAAAGAAAATGTGTTGGCCGCCATTTGAAATTTTTGGTTTTTGACGTCAGATTTGACATCAGCTATCCAAAAATTTTTCTGTGCCAAGTATTATGCACACCCATTAAAAAAAATAGTTTTAGCTGCCATATTGGCTCCATATAGAGAGATTATTGAAAATTCTCGAATTTTTGCCACTTCTTCGCCTCTCCTGGCCCTTGCGAATCTGCAGGAACCCCTACTGTAAAATATGATTATAAGAAGTTTCGATGTTTATTCCGTGTTTTTTTAAGTTTATGAAAATATAAGGATATAGATAATATTCGCGTATACATGAGATTAAATATTTGTATATCAAACAAATATTCAGAATTTTATAATATCATTAGAAGCTTATATTTTGAAATTTGTTTTCACCACAACTGCCGTTGACTGTGGAGAAATTATTTCAATTTACGTCTGTGGTAGCCTCACTTGTAATCTACCTGATATCGGTAAGGTTCCCTTTGTCTTCGTGGATGAAGCGATTATTATAGCATGCGGAAAGAAGTGCAAAGGAAAAATATGACTGTTTCAAAACAGTGTTTCATTTAATTATGTGCAGCTCGTACTTAGATCTTCCAAAAAGCTTTTACTTCTAAAGTACTTATCAGTTTTATGACAATGATATGTTAGTTCTTTTAATTCAATACCTTTATGACATACATTTCAATTTTTAAAAATCCAGAAATATAATTTATATGTGATACCCATTACTTTTCATCTTATATCGTAGATATGTACCATGTGAATTCAATTCTATCATTACACACCGATAAAAGTATAAGTTGAGGAAAAAGGAATATTATGTCGAGTTATTTGGGAATAAGTTGGTTTTATTCACCGCTTCTTAATCTTTTTTTTTCGATGCATATATTATTTTATAGTACACTGTTAAAAATAATATTAAATTTAATATACCCATGTGTATTAAAATTTATATATCAAGTATATGAAATCGTCATTAAAGGCGATTATATTAAATTTCATATACATTCATGTTAATCACTTACAAGAAAAATCAAATAATTCCATTTTTCATTAATCCAAAATAAGTTTAGCAGTAATTTTAGATTCTAAATAATAAAACAGGATACCTTCTTTCTGTTGATCAGAAATAAAATTAGATTTTAAGTCAAAAGGTTGAACTAAGAAAATAAATAACAGACCTAACCTACAACTAATTGTCTTCGCCTTAAATTTGGACCATTTAGAGCGAAATTAGGAAAAAGTTTTACCCGTACATTGCACTTTCATAATAATTAACAATTCAGTCAACGAATTCTTGATTATTAATTTAATTAAGAATATTTGACTAGATTTAAAGAAATTAAAGCACGTTGAGTTTTCACGCAAACTCCTATACTGACCTGTATATTAAATTTAATACATATGTATATTAAATTGACTACACCAATGTATGTTACATTTCAGTACTGGCAGTGCATATTTGCTTCACTCGCATGTATATTAAACCTCGTACAGATTTTTCTAACAGTGTACAATGTTGTATTAACGTAAAATATTTGGAATTGGAGACTTCTTTTGAAAAAGCCAAAATCAAGCTTAAACACCATTAGCTGATCAAATTATGAAATATACAACTTCTTAAAAAGAGTGTGAATACTTTGATCTATCTACAAATTGTACGTTTGTTTTTATGTCCTATAGCAGACATGCCCAACCTGGAGATATTCCCGCCAGCCACACATGTTTTACGCTTACCACTATTTCGGCTGGAGAGCGAGAGTGGCGGTACACACATGCCTAGATGCTCTCCTCTCCTATCCAAGCAGCACCACATATGCGAAATATCTGTTAGGGTGCTTGGGTCCACTAACTTTTCAATATAAATTTGTAATGGGGACTAGAATTTTTATTATTTTTTCTCACCATGTTTACATTTATTTTCAAATAATGTAATTCAAAGGAGAATTGTGCAAAGTATTTATTTTACATTATTCAATATTTTAATATTACAGCTGTGGTTGACTGATACTTTTGAAAGTTTAACATTATTGCTTTTGCACATTCAAAGTATTTACAACTGAATTTTTCGAATGAACTAATCTCAACAAAAACTTCTTGCAAACTTTCAACATTCTTCTCATCATCACTCACTTGTAAAACTTTCTCCTTTTTTACAGAATTCCTACAGTAAAATACACCTGAATGCTGTATAAAAAAATATCCTGCCTAAAAATATTACCTATCTTAATGATACGCAGGTAGTTGGACGGTGAAAACTTGAACATATCAACGTCGTAGGCTCAAATTCAATTTCGAATATTGTATTTAACACATATAATATTAATTTTTAGTAGAACATATCTGAATTTATTCATACGGAATAGGATTCAGATTTTTAAATTATATTTCATTTCTGTAACGTACATTTCTACCTTATGCGTGATGTTAATAAATTGTTATACTGCAAAAAGTATCACCCGACAATTATATACATCATACGCACAATGTAAAAAACGGTGATACTGAAATATTCAATAATGTACATTTGTACAAAAAAGAAAAACTTTGTACAATTCTCTTTTTAACTACATTTATTGTCAATAAATGTAAAAATACTATAATAAAATAATTAAATCCCTAGTCACTATTACAAATTTATATTGAAAAGTTAGTCGCCCCAAGCACCCTGTCAGATATTTCGTATCTGCGGTGCTGCTTGGGTCTGAGAGGAGAGCATTAAACACGCGTCTACCACCACTGTCGCTCTCCAGCCGAAATAATGGTAAGCGCAAAACATGTGTGGCTGGCGGGAATTTCTTCAGGTTGGGCATGTCTGCCCTACAGCGTGTTTAAAAAATTAAAGTGAATGATGACAAAAACTACACCCGTTATTTCTAATTATGGAAAAACAATATTATGCTCCAATGAAATAGAAGGATGCCGCATTGAAAAATTCAGAATATAAAACATTACATGTGCATGTTGCTTTACACCTATGCCGTAGTAAAATTCCTAAATCCTGTACGAAGTGAAATTTCAAAATATTAATTCCCGGAAGTGCGTGATTTTATATTTACAATTTCTACGTGATTTAAAGTCTCAGACTCTGTGATCTAAAAGCACAGAATTCGAGACCTGAGAACAAAGGGGCGTGGCGTAATGCCTGAAACTTTGAGACCTATGCTTTAAAAACAAGTGTTCCGAGACGTTGTTCTCGCGCCAAAGCGTAATAGAGTCAAGGAGTAGTGCCGTGAATTAATCTCCTGAAATTTCTCTCCGTGTGGAAAATAATAAAGTTGCTACTGAAGTGTGAAACTTCTCTGCTTGAAAACAATCTATTATTTTCTAAATAAATATTTTGAGTTTTAAACACAGAACTTTTATGTCGACAAACGATAATACACACATCTTCTGCTCAAATATTATTTTTTTCCTTGTTTTTTTTTTTAATTTCTGCATTTTGTAAAATAAAATGCATTCAACAGGTATATAAAAATAATTTAAATGAATGTAACGAAGAAAAAGTCTATGGGCTACTTCAGGCATGGCATATAATTGCCTTGGCTCATTGAGAGGTAATCGCGAACTTAATCATCAGGGTCGTGTGAACCATTTCCAATATGAATACATAATATTAATTATACGAATTTTGTATCAATACACATTTGCGTTATGCAGGGTGGCCCGTCACCTGTGGTACAAAAGGTAATGGTGAATAGATAACAAAAAATAAGACACAAATTCTTTATGCGGTTATTTTTTTATAAACTACAGAGCAACAAAGTTGCGTGTAGTCATCGCACGTAGTGCGAGTGCCACATTAGCTGGGATGCTGCCAAGCTCCCTGTCTACAATCGGCTGCCTCCCATGTTGTATCCACAAATGTCAAACTACAAGGGGCACTCACACTTAGAGATGGGACAAGCAGTACTTCGACTACTGCTTGCCCTCCAGCCGGACTCGAATTTTAAACTTCGGCTCCTGCTCCCACCGATCGCCGAAGGAAGCAGTAGACAGTAACTTCGGCCGGAGTTCTACTGCGCTTTTTATCCTACTGCAAACACCAGCATCAAGTACGTGAAGCCCTGAACCCTTTTCTTTCTGCGTCTTCTGACTTTTTTTCGAACGCTTTATTTACTTTTCCCATTGAGTACAGAATTCAATGTCAGCAATTCAATATTGAGAAAATGAGAATTGAAAAAAAATTTAATAACGAAATTATATTTACTTTTAATTAATTTGAATTTAATTTAAATTAATTTAAAAGAAAATCATAATCTTAACATTTTTAATTCACGAAATTATATTGACTGTTAATTCTCTAGGTGATTTGTAAATTAAATATAAATTATTTATTTTATTTAGATAATAGAATAACATACGAGAAATGAGTGTAGTGAATAACATGTTTATTTTCTAAACAATTATCTCAATGTTTTCCTCAAATTTATTTTTAATAGCGAATTAAGATTCACATACAACTCACAGGTGCGTATTTCTCTATTAGAACTGTGCTAAACATTACTGTGGGCATGTATTTTCAACAAAATAAATACATTTTTACCACCTTAGTAACCAACTAATAATTGTCTTACTTTATATTTCAATCAAAAAACAAAAGAGGAAATTTATTTTTTAAAATGTAAACCAAAATGACGAATTTTCAACAAATAAAGATTTTTGGCTCATGACAGAAATAAAATATTTTATAAATTGTTGAATCTTCAAGCCAAAAGATGAATTTGCCCTACAAAAATTAAATTTAAAAAATGTATATATGAATTCATCAAAAATTAATTTTCCACAAAACGGATACATTTTTATTGAAAAAAACATGAAATTTAAAACCAAGAAAATGTTGTTTTTTTAAACTAAAAAAGGACAACTTTTAAATAAAAAATCTGCCCGCTCCGCGGGAACATTCTCATCGCGCGCTACGCTCGCAAGTTTGAGCGCGCCTAGGACGCGCGACTGTTGGTTCTCGCGTTTCGCGCTCTATAATATATTTGTCTCGCGCTTCGCGCTCGATCTTTCTGCAGAGACTTTTTAAAACTAAAGATAAAAATATCGACAACAGTAATTTGATGATTGTGAATTCTCTTTTGTTAAAGCTCCTTCGGCTGTAACGAACACATTCTCATCACGTATCTCGTGCTTCCCACTCGAGTTTATCCCTGAAATTTGATATCATTCCCATAAATTTATATTATTATAGTTCGTAACTTGCATTGGTATTAAAACAGACGAAATTTCATTGTCCCGTTTAAAAAAATGTGAAATGTGCATTCTTTAAAAGAAATTGGTTATTCAACTTTTTATTGCAACTTTTGTCGATTTTCCATAAACTGAATTTGCTTATTTCGAATGTTTTCTTTATGATTCAAACTTTATTACACATACGGTCTACTGAGCAGCCTTACCGTTTTTTAACTTCCAAATAATGTATATATGTGACCGTCCGCGAAGAAAGAGACCTTACGAGCCAAAGCTGAATTTTACAGCACGGGCGATCGTACCCGAGTCCGCAAGCGGACATTTGAGTAGTGGGGGAGGCGTCATCGAAAAGCACTACCCCCACTTACCACTGCATCTTTAGGTGCGAGCCAGTGGAGCTCACGAACACAGCGCATAACAGCTGTATTGGTAAGTAGTGGGGCTGGATTTCGTAAGCCTCTCATTCGGCCTTCGACTACGTTTATCATGCCTATGTTTGCAGCTTAATAACAAAAAAGTAATCAACTTATAAAATTCTGATTTTTGCAAATGAAAGAGCAACTCAACAACTATCGATTGGTGTAAGA
>NC_046663.1:127164249-127180680 GCF_010883055.1 Belonocnema kinseyi
ATTATATTTGAGACTATTTCAAATGCTGTGAAAATGTTGCATAAAAAATGTAACTTTTGGATTTTCCATTATTTTTTGTGCTGTCAAAATTTAGTTGTTGATTTATCAAGAAAATTCAAAAGGTTGTTATGATAATCTTCTAGGACATTTAGAAATCACACTATTTCTTCTCTTGTAATTTTTTCATATCGTCCGTTAATTGGCTTAAAAGGTTCATTTTCGTGTGTTTTTGGGAATTTTGAAAATACTATAACGCATAATTTTTAATTTTATGAAAAAAGTCATTAGATAAATTGTTCGACTTTTTAAATACTATGAATAACTCACTTTTTGGATACAACCCTCACTTTTTGAATTTTTATCCATAATGGCTGGATAACGAACTTAACCTTTAGTTTAGGACACTTAAAGAATGTACTAGAGGCCAATCTAATCAAATTATTTTTTCATAAGTTATCGTGCTGACAGACAGACAGGCATAAATACATAGACAAACCGACAGACATACACACTCGTAACAACCTATTTTTCGGATTTGGGGGGTCTCAAAACATGCCCATTTAACAAAAACTGGGGGGGGGGGGGGGGGGGGGGGGAGTGGGCGGGTTGTTAAATTTTACACATGTCTAGTACCTTCTCTGATGATAATGTGAAAAATGTTTGCCTTCTCATTTTTTTTCCTATATTGCATAGTTTGACCGAAAAATGCAATTTTTTATTTTTAATTAGTTATCGTGCAGTCAAAACTTGAATTTTTTGAAAAAATTCAAAAGGTTAATATGATAATCTTGTAGGGCTATCGTAAAGTAACATTTTTCTTTTCAAGTACTATGAACAACTGTACATAGAATTTTTGAATCTTGAAAAAATGTGTACTCTAAAATTTTTTAAATGGGCTCACTTTTAATATTTTTATCAAAAATGTCTGACTAACGAACTTGGCATTTAGCTTAGGACACTACAAGAGTGTACCAAAAGCCAATCTAAAAGATTAATTTTTTCAAAAGTTGTCGTGCTCACAGACAGGCAGAGAGACATAAAGACAGGCATAACGACAGACAGATAGACACATTCGTAAAAACATGTTTTTCGGATTCAGGGGATCTCAAAACGTGGACCTTCTGACAAAAACTAGGGAGGGCACATTTTATACAAATCTAATACCTTCTCTGATGAGAATGTAAAAATGATTTATATGTCACGTATGATTTTTTGATAGTTCTGTTTTTAGTTTAAATCATAAAAAATAGCATCAAAAACATGAAAAATTAAATTTCTTTTAAACCACACACACGAGACGAAAAAGAAATTAAAAGACAACAGTAATGGTAAGAAAGTGCCCACGCAGCAGGGACATTTTTTTCTCTTAACCCTCTACCGCCCAGAGTGACATATATGTAACGTTTGGAAGACTTGAGTTTTTTTAAATATGACTTTGAGACGAAGAGTAATTTTTAACGCAAGGATTTACATGTAAGTCAGGACAGTAATGAGCTAGAATTTTAGTTTTGTATACACTGACTTTTTTTCATATCGCGCGTTATTTGGGATAAAATGGTCATTTAAGTGTGTTTTTTGGAATTTTGTAAATGCTATAAATCTGGTAATTTTTGATTTTTTGAAAAAAGTCATGAGGATAAATTGTTCGCCTGTTTGAATACTATGAATATCCGTACAGAAAAATTTTGAATTTTGAAAAAATAGTCTCGAAAATTTTCGAAATACACTCACTTTTTGAATTTTTATCCAAAATGACTGGCTAACGAACTTGACCTTTATTTTAGGACACTCAAAGAGTATACTAAAGGCCAATCCAATCTGCCAATTCTTTCGCAAGTTATCGTGCTACAAATTAAAAATCTACAGACACAAACATACACACACAGTCGGGCAGACTTATTCGTAAAAACCTGTTTTTCGGATTCAGGGGGTCATAAAACGTGGACATTTGACAAAAACGGGGGGGGGGGGGGTCAAATTTTACACAAATCTAATACCTTCTCTTGATCAGAATGTAAAAAGGTCAATGTTAGATAAATATAAAACCAATTACATTTTCAGTTGAAAAATCAATTTTTAACAAAAAAGTCCTTTTCGAATCGAAAGTTAAATTTTGAACATAAAAAGATAAACCCCCAACTAAAAATTATCATACTTTATATTGCAATAAAAAAAGATGAAATTTATACAAACATATTTTAAAAAATCACGAATTTTCTACAAATAAAAATTTTTTACTCATGAAAGAAATAAGTTTGTCTACATTGTTATAATTGCCTTCACTCAAAAAAAAAAATTAATTTTAAACAGTGTATTTGAACTTTTACCCAACTAGTTAAATTTTCAATTTAAAAAAATGAAACTTCTACTAAAACACATTAATTTTTATATTAAAAAAATGAATTTTCAATACAAAAAGACGAATTTTTAACTAAAGGATGACTTTTGGAGAAAATTGTTCAGTTCTCTACCAAATAGTTGCATTTTTTATTTTAAAAATATGAAATTTCTCTTAAAACATATGAGTTATAATTTAAAAAAAGAGAAGTTTTAAAATAGTTGATTTTTCCTAAAAAAATTTCAGTTGACTTTTCAAGGTCAAAATATGAATTTTGTGACAAAAAATAAGTTTCTACGAAAAAATTTAAATTTTCAATCTAAAACGACAAATTTTTTCAACAAAAATATTTATGAGAGGGAAATATGTAGCTAATTTTAATATTTATTTCGCTTTATTGAGATAATATTTGGTTAAATAATATTTCATTATTATTATGTATGAACTCTAGCTGAGAAATTAATTAGATGTCGCAACTCGACATCAGCCAGTAAACAGTAGGTGTGCTACTGCTCACCCCATCTCTACTTACACTACGCTCAGCATTACACCTAAACGGAACTTTGCTGCTCTGTAGTTTCTAAACAAATGATCGCACAACATTCTTGTATTTGAATTTTTGACTTCTTTTTTTGTTATTTATCCACCATTATCTGTTGTCCCATAGGTGGTGGGGCAACCTGTATTGAAAGATGCGAATTTTTTTAATAATGAAGATTAATTATTAAATCGCTTTGTAGCTACAGTAGTGTTAACTCTGCTGCGCTCTAAAGAGCTTATAGGGTAGTTCCAGTGGACAATGCGTTAAATATGTAATTCAGTGATCATAAAAAGCGCAAGGATATAAAATCAATATGCGATATGTATATATGTGTACAAATATACATTATTGTCATCATTAACTCGACAGTTTGCCATATACATTTGGAAGATTTGAGAAAGAGATTTTCGATGATAAAAGTAGCAAATATCCTTGGACAGCGGATTCAACAATAAAAGAGTAAATCAATGACCCAGCCAGAAATTCGTCAGGTACTATGTTTTGGACGAGTGATGAAACAAGAAGCGTTACTAAACGAAGACGAGGTTCCCCTCGAGGATTATTCGAGCCATAGAGATCCCACCCCGAGTTACAAATAAATACATACAGAAATTTAGGACCCAGTGTACCTGTGAGCTGAATCTACTTCCGCAGCCGTCTACTATGCACCGAAATGGTTTGTTTCCTCCATGTGACATCACGTGTCTTTCCAACCATCTTCGCGAACAGGAGGTCCTTCCTTGTACTTTACACCCTTGCCACTGACAGACGAAATTGTCGCCTCCAGTTTGTGTATTGATGTGAGCCGCCTATAACAATGTTTCAGGTTAGCATCTAAATATTTCTTATATTATACTTCAGGAGTGATTGTGAAATACTTAAAAATTCTAAACCATAGATTGATCTGGATCTGTTGCTATAATATTTTTAATTACAAATAATAATTAAATTAGCCAATGACAAGACGCGGACACGCATCAGAGATAAAAAATAGTGTCAATAAAGACATATATTTTTTAGTACACTAATTTTGAACAACGAAAATTGCATCAAAAGCTCTTCGTATAGAAAAATAAATAAAATAATAAACAGTATTTAGTAAATGGGTTGAGAAATCTTCTTTCTAGCATAAAATGCTAGGTATTTGAAATCTGCATTTATAGAAACCAAATAAACATTGAAATTAAGATGTAGGCTTAAAAATTATTGGGCCATATTGATAACTTTGCATTCTATGGAGGTATTTTAAATTTATAAGAAACTTTTTGTTTAAATTCTAAATGAAAAAAGTAATTTAAATAGAAAATAATTACTGAATTTTCAGAATTTATGTTCTTTTATAGCGCTTATTGCGAAGATGAGTGATTAAACTTAATTTTAATAAGTGAGTTTTATGCATTTTTTGAAGACAAATTTTTAATATTTCGATTTAAATGAAAATTACAACTTATGGAGGAACGGGGCATTTACTAGGGCGAGACGGCACACTGTTTCTCTGACTGTCATAACCTTTTTTCAGACCAAGTAGACATAAGAAATTTACCGTACATAAATGCATAAATAATATCTAAACAGATTGCCAAGAAACCCAATAAATGCCGAAAGATTGGAAATTCAAAGATCAATTCCTATATATTATAAACTGCAAGTGTAATTTTGTACAATTGTATGTACGTATTTTATATTAGGTTATTTCATGAGAAGTTGGAAATGTTATTTTTCGAGTTTTATTTTTAGTATACATATTTATGAAACTTTAAATTGTATTGAAATTCAGAGATTAGGAAACTTTTAAAATTTGTACTATTTTGTCACTTCTTTTTTTGCCAAACAGTTTTTGAAATTGTTTTATTTTCCAAAAAATATTTCTTCAACACTGCGTCTTATTATGCATAATTGAAAGAATACTTGCTCATATAATTAAAATCGCCAATATTATAATAGTTCAAATAAAAATGGATAACATTTTTCAATTTTGAATATCTCCTAAGTTTTTTTAATTTTTCAAACATTATTTTAGGAGTTTTCTCCAACGCCTTCATCTTCATCAAATCATCTTCAGATGATTTTTTTGGACAATTTTATATGGAATTGCTCATCTATTGGTTGTTTTCAGAGTTTTTAAAATATGTAGAATTCCCCATAAATTTCTCCGTGGGATTTCACATATACTGTTTCGAAATACCTCCAAAATTGTGCTTATAATTTCATGTTATTTGATGAAACAAGTTTTTTTAGGTCTACTTCCACGCAGACATTTTGACCTGAACATTCGCGGGTAATGTTAGAAAATAATAACATTGGCGTAATTTTTTTCAATGTAGTATAAAAATAGTTACATCGCTAGAAACAAAGCGGCAAATAGTGAAAACAGTGATGTGATTATACATAATATGCAAGAATTTTGACAAGACTTTATGAATTATTATATGGATATTCAATTGGGTATCTTACCTGCAAATGTTCAAGCAAACCACCACTTGATTCGAAACTAGCTTCGCATTTATCCCATCGACAAAATCCACTATCACCCGACTGAGATCGGTCCTTGTCAGGTGTTTGGGCAGGAAACCTTATGGTGGTTGGTGCAGAAAGAATCGGCGACAGTGGAGGTTTCGACTCAATCCCATCTCTTGATGAATCCTCCTCGTCCTCGTCTTCTTCATCATCCTGAGCATTTACAATTTCCTCCTTTTCAATATCTGCTGGTATCGCGAGTCTTAAAAATGGATGATCTCCTTGAGATCTTGAGTTCAACAAGGCGCTTGCACACGTTAATGTATTAGTGAGATTATTATTCTCATTGACATGAATTGATTTCCCTATAATATTGTCGTTAAAGCTGATCGTTAGCTGTTCATCTTCTAGAGAATTCAGAGATGCGGAATGCGTCGAAGACCCTTTTTCGCTATCAGAACCTGCATCAGGAGTCAGTCTAAGTGGCGAAATTGTACAAATTGGCAGTGTCGACAGTATGCCCTTGGAAATTGGCAGTCCGGACATTGGCTTCGATTGTTTCTTCTCTAGCTTCACAACGCTTCGTGGTAAAAGAACAAGCGGTGACTTCTTAATGTTTGGCGAAGACATCGCCAGACCTCTCATGTCCCAGTCGCTAATATTGTTTGATCGTGCATGTGCCGTCACAGCTCCCAAGTATTTTGCAAGGCCACCTTTATTGTTTCTTTGTACCGTAGGCGGACGCCGAAACTCTGGGGAATTCTTTGCTACGAGAACAGACATGTCTGATGCCTTTTTGATCTGTAAAGGAGAGAGGTTTATATTATTAACAAAAAATTATTTGGTTTTAAAATTAGGCCTTACAAATTAATAAAGAAAATAAAGGGCAACCTTCTGTTGCTGAGGTTTGATCTGTGTCTTGAAGTATTCGGTGATCTTTCCTTGAGATTCGTGATGATGATGATGGCCCTTACCGGAGGCCTTACCAACTTGTCTGACAGATGGATCAGCTGCACCAGACTTTGGTAAAGTTCCGGCCTCCGGTTCGGTCTTAAGCCTCTTGTAAGTCGAGCAAGCTGTGGCGGCCAATGGCGGGGTCCAGGGCCACTGGGGCCTGGTCCCACTGTGAGAAGTTGGCGTAGGGGGCGCCAGCTTGCACAAGGACGGAAGTGGACTAGCCGAGGTTCCACGGATTCCTACTCCTTCATCACTGCTTGTGCTGCAGGGTGATCCCGGCTCAGTGATGTCGCTCGTTCCGCTGCTACTGCATTCTCCACATGACACCGCAACACCGCTAAATTTTGGAAAATAATTACCTATTAGTGAATAGTGATTAGATATTGCTTTTTCAATAATAATTTAATGGGATTACGTATTTCAAATTTTTGATAAAAAGAGTTTATCAGGTACCTTCTGTTTTGAAAAATTATTTAGCGTTTGGAACAAACAGAAACGCCGATAATTAAGTCATTAGCTCAGATTTTTAAAAGTTCCGACCAATTATATGGAGGGTGCTCTTCCTGTTAGTCAATTACAGCAATAACGATGTATCAGGCTTGAAGGGTATTTAAATGCAGAAAACAGAATCATAATTATTTCCGAGTGCATAAAGAATTTTATTGGAAAACCGCGGAGACTCGACGCCGGAACTGCTTTTCACATTCATTTTTTTATTTTCGTTTTATTGCACTTGATTCGGAATGGAAGCTGGGGGTCAATCTGCATTGGTTTGTACCAATATCAAAGGAACCTGGTAAAACTCGAGTAACCAGGATGAAGTGGGGAATTGTATGCTTAACGATTGACGATATTACCGCGAGCACAAACCTAATTACAGGACATTTTACCAATTTCAGAAACAATTTTAAAAGTCAAGAGACTTAAAAATCAATATTTTAAGACTCAAGCCTTATAAAATCTGATTATTTCTAAATTTGAGGCCTCGGAAGCAACACCGTTCGAAACTTAAGTGTTCAAAACTGCACAAATTTGAAATTAAACATTCTTTAAGTAGAATTGTCGAAATTTTAAGCTTAATAATCAATTTAATTACAATATGTCCATTGTGCCTGATATCAAGTGACGAATGTGTATTGTAAGCCTTCAAAACTTGACGTCTTGTGCATACCTTCAGGAGTGGCGCCACTCAAAAATGCAATGTACGCCACTGTCTTAGATACCTTTTGGGTGAAGGGTAAACGTTGTATACTACAATAATGTAAGTGCCTACTATCGGCGAGAAAATTCGAGTCCTCTGGCTTTGTCTTTGTACAGATCTGAAAATACGATGAAAAGTGAGGAAATTTGATATCTTTTAAAAACAGTGAACTTTGAAGCATAGTTTTTTGTTGAAAAAAAATCATGGTGGTACATTAAACATTTCTGAACAGATTGCCGTCGAAAAATTTGCAAAATATACATAATTGTTGGTTTTTTGTGAATAAATATGCGAGCGCACTATCCTCAGTTCTAATGAAGATAATGAAGTGATTTAAATTGCAAGTAGTTAGTTGAACTAATAGTTTACAGTTTGAAGGAAGTATGTGCTTCTTTTTGTCTTCGTACAAATTGCGATATTTGAAGTCAGTTTTTTATATAGGAAAGCAAATGCGAGAGCCCAGCGTCGTGCCGTTTTTTCAGGATATCGACCTAGGATTTCCTCACCACAGGGAAAGGGTTTGAATGTCAGAGTGAGGCTCGAAGGCATAAGTTGGGTAGGTCGGGCTGAGGAAAACCGAGGACGATCCCCTGAGAAAACGGCACCACACTGGACTCTCGCACTTGCTTTCCTATATAAAAAACTGACTTCAAATATCGCAATTTGTACGAAGACAACAAGAAGCACATACTTCCTTCAAATTGTAAATTATTACAGATAGTTCATCTAACTACTCCCAATTGAAATCACTTCATTATCTTCATTAGAACTGAAGATAGTGCGCTCGCATATTTATTCACAAAAAACGAACAATTATTTATATTTTGAAAATTTTTCGACGGCAATCTGTTCAGAAATATTTAATGTACCACCATGAATTTTTTCAGATTTTTCCTATTATTTTTTCTATAAAAAACTATGCTTCAAAGTTCACTGTTTTTAAAAGCTATCAAATTTCCTTACTTTTCATCAGATTTTCAGATCTGTAAGCTCCAAATAATTTTTTGGAATATTACTTTTCGGCTCATTAACGTACAACATTTGCGCCTTTAAAATGAGACTTTTTCATTAGCCTAACGTTTTTTCTTCACATACTTATTCAACGTTAAAGCCAGAGGACTCGAATTTTCTCGCCGATAATATATAGTATAGACCTAACACAACATTATCGTATGTTCGCTGACTCAAGTAAAGGTACCGAAAAGTGATGTAACTCACGAAAAATGATTTTTTTCTTCTTATTGTCAGATAAATGAATATGGTTTTCTGAACCGGGTGAACCGCAAAGGCTTTATATTGTGATAACATAAGTTCCTATGCAATATAAAACTTATAGAAAATTATCTTAGGGTCCATCCATAAAATGTAACACTGGAGGGGGGGGGGGGGGGGGGGGTAGTCTTTCTCAGCATTTCCCAAACTGATACCCTGGGTAGGGTGGCTACCAGGCGGTAGGGGGATGCCACCCCGGGCCAGGTAGCTCGGTAGGCTCCAAGGCGGGCTGCCGCTGCGAGCACGCGACTACTTTTGTTTGACCTAGCATGAATGCCTTTCATTGTTCTGAAATTAAGACCTGTTACAATAACTGGAGTTATAAAAGTATGACACAATTAAATTTAAATGAGCTGAATCAATCTCGCGATATAATTTTAGAAATATGAAAAAAAAGTTCATAAAAATCGGTTAATATTTTCACTAAATTTGTCCGAGAAAATCCATTACTGGACCACTTTGCAGCGTAACAAAAGTGCAATAACTTTTGAAGTTATGAACCGATTTGTTTCTATCTTGTTTTAATGTACTCGTCATAATCCAGAAAATCTAATGCTGTCTACTGAAATTCGCTAATGAATATTTTACTAAATTTTCCATTTTTCCTAATCGGTTCTAACTTTCTAACGACGGAAAGGTCGAGCGCGGCAAGCCAGCACATGCCCGCATCAGAGGTAGTCAAGTGCCCCCCTTGAGTTTAAGTATTATGACAAAAATTTGAGGGTTGTGGCCCTACTGCTCCCCAAAAGAGCAAAAAAAGTTTGGGAATCGCTGGAGCACAGTGGTCGTCACGATATTGCCCAGGGGAGGGTACCCTGCCCTGGCTGCCCTACTACCTACTTTTAGGATAGTAACTGCGAGCTTGGCCAGACCACCCCTTTCCTCACGGGTCCTTTGTTAGAAAATGGGAAAAAATGTGAAATTAAAAAATACGTAATTTTGTAATGAGTGACTTAAAAGTAATTTATTTGAAATCTACGTATTTTTTCGATTCCAAAGACATCTAATTTGTCTATAAAGGTTTTAAATTTCTCAAATTTTAGTAGCTCCTGAAGTATTTTAGTAGCTTCTGAAGTATTTTAGTAGCTCCTGAAGTATTTAGTATTAAATTGACTGTAAAGCTGATGTTTCTCGATATTAAACTCCTTCAAATTTCTAACTTTTCTAGGCAAGTTATAGGGGAGCGGCGGGTAATGTGGCGCGGTGGTTAATGTGGCGCACCCTCATTTACAGAAATTGATTGATTTATAGCGAGAGGTATTTACTGTACTGTATTTTTTTATGTGTACAGTTTTGTATAGTGAAAAAATTTGCTCAATAAAGCTAATCACTCAATTCTTATTATAAAAAGTTATTTTTGGATGTTACGTGTGTATTTCTAAAGTGACCAAAAAGTAGTGAAAAAGTACAGTAGCATTTTTCCGGACTAAAAAACATAATATATAACGTTCAAGTTTCACACAATTTATAAGTAATTATTTGAACCCATCATTTACCCAAAATTAATTTCATTGAACTGAGTAAACAAATTTTGTTTCCCTTTTCGAAATTGCACTAAGAGCGCGCCACATTATCTAACCAGGAAGGATAACTTGGCGCAGGCACACTTTTTTGTGAAACTTGATAATTAAGTATATTTATAGACGTAAATTCAATAATAATCATATGCATAGGGTAGATAAGATATTGATTTACGTGCTCTATATTATTTTACTACAGTTTTCAACATTTTTAACGGAGCTTTTTATAACATGTGCGCCACATTACCCGCCGCTCCCCTATATCATAAAATATATTACTTGTAAGTCACTGATCGCAAAATGACGAATTTTTTAATCTCACATTTTTTTCCCATTTTATAACAAAGGACCCCTGAGGAAAGGGGTGGTCTGGCAAAGCTCACAGGTACTGCCCTGAAAGTAGGTCGTAGGGCAGCCAGGGCAGGGTACCCTGAAGGCTCCTCCGCTTTCTGTTAATAATATTTAAAATTTTCGAATGAAAAACAATGAAATTGAACCAAATGATGTGAATCTTGAAGCAAAATAGTTCATCAATTCTGACCAAAACAACACATTTATTGTGACGCAAGCAGTTGTATTTGAAACAAATAATGATTCAAGAAAAAAGATAGGAATAAATTATGATTCTCTATGATTGCAGAGTTTTCAATTTTAACTTGCCAACATGAAATTAAAATAATGAAATGAATGAATAAATGAATGAGTAAATGAATTAATTAATTAATTAATACATGAAATGAATAAGAAAATGGAAATAAAATAAATGTAAATTCCATACTTTTCCCATTCTACAGTTTCCAATTTTGGGCGCAGCATCTTTTTCTTTCAGTATTTTTTGTCGTACAATCGGAGAAGAGAGAAAAAAGGTATATCCAGAAATGGAACGGATTAACCGATTTTCTTCTTTCTTTTTTTAATCGTCTTATCGTTATGTAATGAACCGAATGCATGGTATTAAAATGAAATTCCTTAATATTTGCTCATTTCTAATTTTTTTCAACCGACTGTAATCTCGAACAATAGGAAAGTTGAGTGAGGCATGACAGGCACTCAATCTAAATTCTCGGCTCGATCCTAGGTTTACGATGTTTTAAGTATCGTCGAAAAAACGACACTCTAGACCACCCGCTGTTCCATAGCCAGCCAGATGGCCCACGAACTATGTCCGCCATGAGTACACTCATGGTGGCCGTTTCTTACTTCCCAGGCGTGAAAAATGCATCAATTTTCAATGAATTGCAATAAAACAAGAACCAGGCCATTTATCGAAAAAAGCGCTCTGAGAGGTTCTGTATTTAGGCATTTATAGTCTGTGGTTGAAATATGAAATCATACAATTCAGAATTGTAGGAGAAAAACTTGTCAGAGTAACACATGGGCTAATTTTCAAGCCTGAGGAAGCGTCTTAATGGCAAAGAACTACAGGGAAAAGTCGGAAAAGCGTTACATAGGACGAAAGGGTCAAAATTGCCGGAAATTTGCATTAGGTAATTTACGGTTGGCCCCTTATATTCGCACACCGAAAATGGCAAAATGGTAAAAATCACGAAAAATGGTATTTTCTTCATTATTTTGAAGGAAACCCTTTTTTCTCAACCGGGTGAACAGTAGAAATGGTATTCTACGCTAATATAAGTGCATATGCGGTATGGATCTCGTAAAAATGATCTTATGTTCGCCCACTTAGGTTAAAGTATGGAAAAGACGATAATTTTTAATGACACAACTTTGATTTGAGGACACAAATTTAACTGTTCATCCGAATCAGAAAAAAATTATTGGCATAAAAATAACGTGGAAAATGAAATTTTTCATAGTTTTTACCATTTTGGGTACTTTAACTATATTAAAGTCTGTATATTATAGACACATGACTCAAATGACTTCAAATGAATTCGAGAGACTTCAAATGAATTAAAGTTACTTTAAATGAATTCAAGTACTTCCAATGAATTCAAACGAATTCCAGTGACTTCAAGTGACTTCAAGTGAATTCAAAGTCTCTTAAAAGTGAAGTTTTGTGAATTAAAATTACCTAAGGTATTTCAGGAGATTGCAACAGAATTCAGATATTTCAGAAGACTTCATTTGATTGCATTACGAGTTTTTACCTGACTTCGCGAGATTTCAACCCCTCGATTTTAGTTATACAAATGAAAAGTTTACGAAATGGAACAATAGAAAGTGCAACGTAGTTCTAGGTTATAATTAACCGGGTGTAGTACACATAACGCATCAGTAGTGAATATCCTCTATGCACTCGGATATGTTAACGATTAGATCAATTAGGAAACAAATCTTCTAGCTATTGGGGCGTCAAATATTGAAAAAATATCATCTATAAAATCTTGAAGGATTTCGATTTGTCGGTATCGTTTAATTACACAGCCACACAAAAAAAGTGTGCGGATCTGGTATCAAGACACACGCATTCCTATGGATTTTGGGGCGCAGAATTCAATTTCGGTATCAAAAATCACCCATCACGTCATGGTTAAGCCATAACCTCAAAAAATGACATGAAGTCGTCAATGCTGTGGCGTTTCTATACCGTGTCGGAGATTTGGCAAATAAATTTCAAAATAATGCAAAGAGGTCAAACCTATCCTAACCTAAAAAAACCTGACCTACCTAACCTAACCTAACTTAACGTAACACAATTAAACTCATTGTGTTATCCCGTTGTGTTTGCGGTACCGTTTCATTCAGCTTCGGCATAACCTACATAGAGGTTTAACCTATCCTAACCTAACACTAACCTAACAAAAACTGACCTAACCTAACCTAGCCGAATGAAATTCAACCACACGTGTAGCTATGTAAGCGTACGGTTCTCAGTCTTAAATGTGTGCTATATTTAATAGGTTAACTCGATCTTAACCTACAAATGAATCTAACTTAACAGAACCTAACGAAATTTTGCTTAACGCAACACAACTTAACTTAAGTACTCCCGTTGTAACACAATAAAATTCATTTTATTGTACTACAGGTAGTTAAAAATTTTGACGCACATTACTCATATGAAGAAACTTAGAACTACAAGTAGAATTGACCCCATTTCAATTAACCTGACAATGTTTGTATCAATTAAAATGTAGAACTGTAACTTAAACATGCAAATGAATAAGAGTTTTATTCAAAATTTTTTACTGCTATTAATGTAAAAATATGAAAGTACGCAAGAACAGGGTTGCCAGCGTAATCGGTTAGGTTAGGTCAGGTTTTTTTAGGTTAGGATAGGTTTGACCTCTTTGCAGGTTAAGCCCAAGATGATTCAAACGGTACCGTAAACACAACGGGACAACACAATCAGTTTAATTGGGTTTCGTGAGGTTAGGTTAAGTTAGGCAAGGTTAGATTTATTTCTAGGTTAGGCTCGAGTTGATCCATTCGATGTAGCACACATTTGCTACTGGGAAAATATGCTTCCAGAGCTTTAGGTGTAGTTCAATAAATTTCTGTTAATTCAGGTTAGGTGAGGTCAGGTTCTGCTGGGTAAAGTTATGTTTAATTAGTTGATATCAGGCAAGGGTTGATCCTTCACAGTTGTCGACATGTTTTTAAGTGAAAATTTGCATCACTGGCATTATTTTGAAATTTATTTGCCTCAGTGCATGATTTTTCGTCATTTTTTGAGGTTATGGCTCAACCATGACGTGATGGGTGATTTTTGATACCGAATTTGAATTCAGCGCTCCAAAATCCATAGGCATACGTGTGTTTTGTTACCAGATCCGCACACTTTTTTTGGTGTGGCTGTGTTATGAATCTAAGAATTTGGAATTTATTTGAAAAATGAAAATAATTGATTAAGCTTTAATTTATTTACTGCTGAATGCTGGTGCCCTCTTTAGTTTACAGCATAAACCTAACATGTCTTTCATAGGTACTAGTTCTATCCCTATACTTCCTCTCCAATGCCTGAATTTGAGTGGAAATGAAGTTTGGAGACTAGTGATTCTAAAGAAATACAATTACGAGAAACAATTTACGAAGAAAATATGGATATCTTATGTGTACCTGAAGCAAATGCGAAGGGATACGACAGTAAAATAATGGAAAATGGGGAGTTACAGCAGGGACTCGAACTATAGTGAGGAGCAGATGGAGACTCACATGATTGTCAAGGATTCGGTCTCATTATGTATGAAAACACAGCATGTCAAGGGGCATAAGTTTGTAGGTAGATCACTCTGAAAGTTATTGAAATAAATAAGAAAAAATACTTTTTTAAACGCAATTTTTATTATATCGTTTCAAAACAGTCTCCATCAACATGCGTATAAAGTCGTGCATCCTTTGACTGTCATTTAAAGACTTGCTCTAAAATTTGCCGCTGCAGTGCCTCATGTACCTCCCAGATAGTTGTAGGTTAAAATGAAATTGGGAATTAGAAGATTATTTACCTTATCGTGTTACGCCCCAGTTGATGGTGAAAGGTTTGAGATAAAAGACGCCTTCTAGGACACTTTAAATAATACTATACACGCTCATCATCATGGAGAGAGAATCATTCTACTAGATCTAAATTCCAGAAGATGTAAATGGATGGGTTGGGATCCAAACTGAGGGTACGGGAATCAAAAATCAATGGTAATGGAGACAGATTTGTTAGCTTATGTTTAGAAAAGGGATAGTTTATTACAAATACTCGGATTAGGCATAAAATGCTCCACTTGTACACCTGTTACAGAAGCGATTGCCACAGTATGATTAAGGTTGTTATTGCAGATGAGAGACTGAGAGAACTAGTATGAGACACAAGGGTGAGAGGTTCTGAGTGTGAAATGGATCATTACCTCTTAGTTTGAAAAATTAACTATGGTCAAGGATGGAGAAAAAAGAGAACTAGAAAGGAGAAACAGACGCAAATCAATATTGAGAATTTACAAAAATCAGTAAACGCCCAGATAAAACAAATTGGGAGATGCTAATTCGCAAGAAAGATATAGAGAGCGAATGTACAATTTTCCAGGAAATCACTGTAAGGAGTACAACTGAAGTGTGTGGCACTGCGATTGTAGGAAATGAGTGGGGACAAGAAAAGTAAAAATTCTAGTTAAAAAAAGCAAGAATAAAATCAAACTGTAAGAAAAGAAGAAAATGGAAAACGCTTACGAAGGAAATAAGAAATTATTTTATTTACAAATGCGCCAGTAAAACAAGACAGAAAGTAGTAATTACAGGGTTAGTCGAAATTAGGAATAGCAAGGCTAAAATAGTCTATAATGAGGACGAAGTAAACGGCGGTCATATAAACCATTTAATTAAATTATTGGCAGGTGAATCTATGGAGTAGCACAACTGCGGCATAGAAGACGATGCGTCGGAAAACTCAATTGAAAGAATTAGTGTCTCTGAGGTAAGGGATATGACTTAGAACTTAAATAATGGTAGGTCTGCTGAAATAGATGGCATTCACGCTAAAATGCTTCAATACGGTGGCGAATATATACTTCACAGGCTGCCCGAGTTGATAAATTTCTGTATCAAGATGAGGGAAGTTCCAGATGACTGGAAAAAGGCGATCATCTTCTCATTATACATAGGAAATATGGTAATATGGTAATGAAAATAAGAGAAGAAAAGGTCTGGAAAGTCCAATGTTGAATTATCCCAGGAAGATCATGTGCGAATTAGATATTTAACTTGAAGCAAATCATAGAAAAAAGTTTCATGGTAAACAAAAAAGGTTTCCGCGCATTTGTAACTCTAACAAAACGTTTGATAAGGTGGATAGAAATCAGCTTTAAGAATTCCTGAAACAAATCGGAGTCAATGGATGGTTCCTAGAAGCAATACATATAATATCTTGTATGTTTATTATATTCATGGAAAAGTGTCTACGCATGGCCCTCCTCGACGAAAGAGGCGTAAATCTGAATACTAGTATGAAGAACATGGTCCTCAAAATGAAGGCAAATAAAACAAAAATTATGTTGCTTGGAATAAAGGGCAAGAAAGCAGCATGAAGCACTTCCTTAGACGATGATAGAAGTAAAAATATAACAAATAAGGCTAAGATTGCCATACATAATTCTACGAGGGTGGATTGATAAGTTTCCGGCCTGACCAAGAGATGGCGCCACCAGGCCTACCTTGAGGTGGCGTTCTATAGTACCATCCTTAGATAGCTTGTAGC
>NC_046663.1:127180780-127187654 GCF_010883055.1 Belonocnema kinseyi
CTTGGAGGAGATTATGTTGAGAAATAAAAAAAAAAATTCTTAAAAACGTTGTTTTTCTTGGTCAGGCCGGAAACTTATCAATCCACCCTCGTATACTGACATACACTATGATGCATGGCAGCGAGATCTGGACATATCAAGAAAAGAACAAGAGTAAAATTAACGCGATGAGCATGAAATACCTTCGCAATCTCTACGGTAAAACGCTAATCGAAATAATAAGTAACAAGAGGATTCTCAAAGAATGTGGTATAGAGAATCACTGTTTAAGCGGGATGAAAGAAATTTGTAGCGATGGTTTCCACAGGCATAAATTATTAATGAAGAACGCCTGACGGAGCAAATATACATATTTAAGTAAAGTAAATTATAGCGTACCTAGAAGCAGACCGACGAAAGAATGGGGGAATGTGTGAATGATACCCTAACATGGTAAGATATGAAATGCCACAAAAACACAAGAGCTTACATGAGAAAATGTATCGATGCGAAGAAAGCTAAAGAGGTAGGTCAGTACAGAAAAGTGTGGCAGCAAATAGTCAATAAGCAATGCATGATGAAAAGCTTCAATGGAGTGACAGATGCCTAAAACGAAAGTCCTTGTATACTAATGGGCCCGATTGGTGATGTTTACATAATGACTTTGTATAGCTCTTCGCCTACAGTGCTTGTTGCTAGAAAGATTGATATTAAAGCAATGTTGCGGAACGAACGTAAATCACGCTTACCCCGAAAGGGATTTCGACCCCTGTGTAACGGTCAGAGTGGTAAAATACGAACTCCGAACTAACCCCCGCTTCTCATTTTGTACCTACAGCAGCGCAAAAGATTTCAAACATCGTATTAAATTAATGTATGACATCCTTATCTTATCAGACACTTGACTTAGTCCGGGACTGATGATTAGAACCCGAGATCACTCGAGAAAAAGTTTAAAAGAAAAAAATAACCAATAATAATTAATAATTATTAGCGACAATAGAGGTAATGATACTTCAGTACACCTCAGTAAGACTAACTAGCGTATTGCACAGCTTGAGTTTCGAATTAAAACGATGAGACGGCATGCATAAAATATTCATTGCGTGATTAGCTACATAAAATCAAATAAAAAATTCATCTTAAAATTAGGACACTTGCTCGAAACATAAGGAAAGCAAATTACACACTGAATAAGTGTAGTTTGTGTACCATCAAGCAGCACTGGACGCAAAAGAAGAGCTCTTTTATCAGCCAGAGAGCCTTGAACGTGATGTACTGTTGAAAATCCACACAGCCGAGAAATTATTCAAGTCTTGTGGAAGCAATTATATGGATATACTTATCAGCTAAATAAAGACACTTCAGATATATCGCTCTTTCGTAATTTTTGCTAACGACAACGGTTACCACGTCCAGAGGAGGTGTGTGCACCAATTACCATGCATCGACGCAATATGTCCAAGGCTTTGCTTGACTACCGCATGGCATTCGATAACAAGAACCATGAGCTGTTTATCAAGCTCCTTGAGTGTCCCGAGGTGCATTTAAGAATAGTAAAATGCATGAAAGAACTTATGCTTTTGTGACATATAAGATATGTTGTAACATCTGACAAAAGACAGGTGACTACAATCTAGGTCACATAAAAAAGGGAAGTGTTCCAAGGGAATTCACAGTCCAATACTTTTCTGCATCTCCCTCGTGCCTCTGCCTGTTTTGGTCTAAAGCAATCGCTCTAAATACCTATGTGGCCCGCCGAATAAAAGAAAAAATGAGGTCAATCACCATTTGTATATGGACAACCTTAAACTCGTTGCCTCTTTAAAAGAGGACCTTCAAATCCTTGTGGCGAAGGTGAATAGGTACTCTAAGTCGATTGGCATGAACTTTGGGACTAGACAAGAATGCCTGTGTTCACCTACACAAAGGAAGACGAGGAACAACATCATCGCGTGACGATTAGGATGTTCAACCCATAGGTGGAAATATCATTCAACATCCTTCTAATGGAGAGACATGCATATCTTTGAATACCGCAAGCAGAAACAAAAGATGTACGTGTGTAAAACGGCCCTTCAAAAAAGGTATCACCAAATTCTCAGAAAAATGTGGTCTTCCGAATTATCTGGGAAACATAAGATCCAGGCGACTAATATGCTGTTGATTCATACACTGCTCTATACGCTACAGCCTGCACAGATTCTCTTACGCAACTCGTACATCGACATGAAGTCGTCAATGCTGTGGCGTTTCTATACCGTGTCGGAGATTTGGCAAGCAGAGGAGCTTAGTCCCCGTTTCGATTCCAACAGCACTATACATGACCTCACTAACACCTTTGGTATTTAGAATTCATGTACAGGAAGCAGAACATTCGCATCTACTAAGAGAAAATGCTGACAAGCCTCTTCATGATCAATTCTATGGCATTATACGCAGACAAGAGCTATCGATGGATCTATCCAGCATGTTTCTTAAGTCTGCTGGATTGAGATTGGGAACCGAGGGATCTCTTTTTGCCTGTCAAGACGAAGTTATAAACACTTCAGTTTCCCAGAATGACATAATGAATGAATCAGTAGACGATACGAACTCATGGATACTCAAAGTTTGCACGCTACGAGTACACAGAGAAAATACGGCTCTAAGAGTGGTGTATTACCATCTTCGGCACTTCTATGGAGTTGATGTAATGCCCGTCTTCACATACACGCACGGGGAACTGGAGTCTGGTGTAAAGAATGACCAGTGGCTAAAACTCAGGCTCATTCAATCTTGAACCGGATGCAAAAGGTCTGTAAACACTGTTCCTTATATCGCTTTACAAAGATCGTTAGCTCTAAAAAAGTATCTAGAGGTGTAAGCTTTACTTCCAACTGTCCTATCTGCCATGTGAGGTCATCCGCGGCTAGAGACCGGACTCCACGAAACAGTGTGGTACGATTTTATCTCGCCTATATTTCCCATTTGCCTTCCTTCGAGAATAGAAGGAGCATGAGTGGATGACGTACACGTTCCAGTTGCATCGGGATTGGTTGCTCTAAAGAACCATGATAGTAGCTTTCGATGCCACAATGAAAGAAGATTTATTTCGTCTCTGTTATGAAAGTGTGGAGTTCGAAACCAACAGCGAAATCGGATACAACTTCATAAAGAAGTTTGCTGCAAAGAATCCTCAGATAAAGAAAATCGCACTAAGAGACCTTATCGCTTAGGTGCAGGACATCTTAAATAATCTACATACCTCAGAAGGCCGAGCAATGGAGATCTAATGGACGTTAATATGCTGTGGAAAAACGTCGACAATAACATCAGCTACAGAAAGCTGCACCTCAAAATCAAGCAGCGGCAATGGATGTTCTTGCACAACCTTACGATGATCCAGCACCTCCACCTCCTCCAGAGGCAGATGGCCTAATTCAACCATTGAACAAAGATGGTATTCGCCGTTTTTTTTCTTGTAGAGAAAGTGGACTAAGTGTAAGGAGAGAGCGCCATCGACTCTTCTTACTTAAGTCACCAGAGCTAGCCACAGGAATACATTAGCAGAATCTGGCAGATCAAAACACTCAATATCTGTAAACAGATTGCTTTCGGCTGTTGAAATACCTGTCATCAAAATGGAAGTAAAGTGCAGCATCCTATTGATGAACTTCCTTTGAAAGATGTGGACAACGAAGACCTGATTGTAGTTGAAGTCATAGGTGCTAGGGACAATGTACATCAAGTACCGCATCCACTGGAAGGACATCCGGACGTTGATGTAAACCACGAAATCCCAGAAAAACTACAGATCCTTGAAAGGAATTTTGGGCATGCTTTACTAGAGTGCAGACATGTAGAGCCAACATAACGGCATACTCTACCTACGATGAAGATCACGAAGGATCTGCGTGCAGTAATAGAACACATGAACCGCCAGGGTTTGCCTATGCATTTGAAAGCAACACTAAATGCGTTAGAGGTCCAGACTCTTGTGTATTGTACAGATGTAGCAGTCGTTAGAACGTTGGTCCGCAGAATTAGTCCTACAAATTGAGTCTTTGCCTACGAAAGGGATCGAGATCCACCATGGCAGATCAGGTTGGATATGAATGACAGCAAAGGAAGACAAACTTTGCGAATGGCCCCTATGCTAACCCTCTGCTGCATCTTTTTTAATCAAAATCTGTCAAAACGTTCAATCATTAAAATTAAAATAACAGTGCTAACACGGGTCTTCTACTATAATTGCTTCCTACAAAACATGCCAACCTAAATGGCTATTATCTTTTGTTGGAAACGATTTATCTCTGCCAATTTCCATTAAAAGTTTGATATCACTCTTCTTACTCAGTTGAAATTTGAAAAAATTCTATCGACTTTTCCGGATAATCAAGTCGCCACTGACGCTTCTTTATGCACTAATAGTCCAGAAATGTGGTAATTTTACAACGTATTCAGTAAACAATGCGCTTTTTTTGCTAAAACGGTTTATTAAGGAGTCATGATTAAATGCCGAAATTTTTCAGAAATGATACCGTGTGTCCCATTGTATTTCAGAGCAAAATGTTCAACAGCAAAATAAACTAAAGGAAATTCTGAAAAAGTTGAAGACAAAAAACCTATCTTCAATAGGTACCGAGTTTTGGACCTTCAAACAGCCCTTTTTTTAAAAAAGAGGCGAAAAAATACAATTCTGAAATTTGCATCCGTACTTTGGAACCTGTTTATTTTCCAACAAAAATTTCAAAACTTCAAGTAGACGCAATTTCGAGTAATTCTAACAAAAATGCAATGACCTAGTATTAATAGGTCATAAGTTATGGCCTTACAAAGTTGAGCCCTTTTGACATATTTTTTAGGACAAATTACTCGTGTCCAGTTTTTCAAAATATCTAGCTTCTCGTTGAAGCTACGTAAGTGGTCAAAGAGAAAACAATTCTAAACATGCTTTTGCAATGCTCATTGTTCTAAAAAAAGGTTCGATTTTTAAAAAAATATATTTTTTTATAATGTTTAGCAGTGGTTTACCAAGAACAAAACTCAGGAGATGTGTTGTACATATTATCATCTATCTCTCTATAAAATATTTGAAGTTGAGTTTTTGAGCAAATCGACTAAAGAATTTTAGAAAATAGCCGCAATTTTGTGATATTTTTAACTATCAAATTTGTGTGGCGTCGACTGATATTATTGTATTAAAAAAAAGTTCGTCAATTTTTGAGATCGCCATTAATCTTCGAATAATTGCAACAAGTGAAACAAAATATTTGTTAACCAAACTGTAATATACACGTTCATTTGTTATCCTGAAGACGAAAATCCGATTTGCAACCCCCTTACTCCATTCATGCGCTTATTACTTTGGGGGGAAAGTGGAGGGGGGGGGGGTCGATATGAATCTCAACTTGGACAAAAGTGACCGCAGTCCGCAATTCGGATATTTTCTTGACAACAGGCTACAACTAGGTAATGCTTACAGGTAGCTCCGGCAACAGCGCGAACCTTTAACGCAGTGGTAATATATGCGTTGCACATTGCCATCTGGGATTTTGTTGACTTTCAATAAATTTCCGAAATGTCTGGTATACTCAGGGAAAACATGCATCCGTCAAAAAGTCACGAACTTGTGGCTAGGCCTCGAAATGAAATTTCTTATGAAATTGTATAACATTAGCAATTTTTCACTGAATTCTTTAATTAATACGAGCGCCATGCATCGCCCCCACTTTTCTGTTTTCTTACGATTCGGAGGGGAATTGTTGGTTAAACTAATCCAACAGATGGCGCCACAAAAAGTAGGTCTGGGGTAAAAGCTATCTCAGGGTTCCCATCCAGCCCCTTAACCCAGCCTGCGGGGGGTCTATTGTTTCGGCCGAGTCGAGCGCTGGCGGTACAATCTTCTTCAACAACGCACTGCGAACCCTTCACGCTACGCACCATCGCGATACACTAGGAAGAGAAAGGGAGACACTAGGAAAAGGAAAAGGAAGGAAACACAGTGCAGAACTACATATTAAGGGTCCCGTCATCTTTTCGGATTGAACATTGAATAGTTACAAATTTCTTTTTTTCTTTTGATACTTAAATTACTTGTAACTAAAAAAATATATTTTTATTTTAAGAATTCATTGCTACTACTAAAGTAGTTCTACTTTAACACCTGGTTGTTCAATTTTTAACCAAAAAGATGAATTTTCAAACCAAAAAATTAATTTTGTACCGGAAAAAAACAATTTTTAACAAAATTCAATAACTATCAACCACACAGTTGAATTTTTAACTAAAGCACATTAATGTTTAAACAAAAAGTTTAATTTTTATACGGGAAGAAAACGAATTTTTAAAACAAATTCAAGAATTCTAAAGCAGAAAGTTTTCAACTAAAAAATATGAAATTTTAAACCAGAAGATTAATTTACTTTAAAAAAAGACGAATTTTCACTATAATTCGAAAATTATCAACCAAAAAGTTGAATTTTCAACTAAACAAAATGAATAATTATACAGAAAGTTTAATTTTCTATCTAGAAAAAACTAATTTTTAACATAATTTAAAAATTTAATTCATTGCATGTATTCAAACATTACATTATTCCTTCGTTAGAAAAATGTATTGGCCCTGAAAAGGGACGGTTGTTCTTGGCTCTCTCTCTCTCCTGCTTGATACGGCAATCCTCATTGGGGATAGAATATTTAAAAATATTTCTTGTCATAAGTCTGTAATAGGGTTGTTTCATAACTTTATACAACATAATTTTTGAATGGATAATTAAAAACTAAACTAAAAAGTCTTTTATTATTTTGTTTTTTAGAAAACTATTCTTAAAAATTTTATATAGGCTAAGCGGTCAATAACGACAGCGGCCAATAACAGAAGCGAATGTTTGAAATGCAGCTAAGTGATTGG
>NC_046663.1:127187754-127219183 GCF_010883055.1 Belonocnema kinseyi
AGAGAAATGTCTTCGGAAGCTGCTCCAATTATTATTAAAACGACGTCTGAGAAAGGTAAAACTATTCTGATTGTAAATGATTTTAAATTCCACTTTAGTCGAACCCAATGACAAAAATATTTAAAGCATATACATGATCAGAAAAATTAATGAAAAATATATTACTTATATCCAATATAAATATAATAATAATTAAAATATGCAAGACTACAACTTAAGTTGCAATGTAAAGAATCTTTGTACCTTTAAAATCTTAACAATTTCAAGTTTTGAAGGAAATATTTTTAAAAAATAGTGGTAATTGCAATTAAAGTGTGTGAGGGAATCATTTGGTAAAAAGTCAATGACACGACGAATGATAAATGAGAAAATGGATTTAACATTATTTAATATAATGTATATATTTAGTGTATATATTTAAATTCACTTTTTTCGTTCAGCTGGACGCTCCGAACTTTTGTCGTCTCTATTTGTTTATTAATAATTTTTCTACTCAAAGTATGGAAAAACTGAAATTTTGTACATAACAATTTGTTACGCTTTAATAAATGATCAGGAAAGCTTTATATTGTCTTAAATTAATGTTTAGGGACTCATAAAATACAAATAATTTGTTTATCATTCCATTTATTTGTTGCAAACAAATTTGACAAACAATTTAAAAAATAGTCTTATTATTGGTAAAATTTTGTTGTTGCTGAGAGTGCTTCGCATTAATGTAGGAATGACATTTAATAACAAAAATAATTTGAAAGTTTATAATAACTATTGTTATAAACAATTCTTGTGGCAAAATATTAGAATTTGAGATTTAAAAAATTATTATTTCCGTCAAGCGCTAGAAAGACTTCATGTATTCCTTAAAACAATAAATATTTAATGATATTTGATAAAACATTACAATTTAAATTGTTGTAAACACATTAGATGAAAAAAATTCAAAATTTTGCTCCTTTCGCATATAAATTTTTTGTTTACACTGGAAATGTTTTAAGCTGTTGGAAGAATAACTGCTAGTCACAAAAATATTTGAGAAGTTAACAATAACCATTTTATAAATAATTCTCGTGACAAAATATTCAAATTTAAGGTTTTATCAAAATTTTTTATTTTCTTTAATCGCTACAATAGTTACAGATATTCCTAAAAAAATGTATCGTTGATCATATTTAGTGGAATATAACAACTTACACGTTTATAAACAATTTACATAAAAAATTTCCCAATGTTGGCAGTTTCACTTAGGGAAAGTCGGGTTTTTAATTGTAATAGATTGGAAATGAATCATAACACAGCATGTTAAGATTCACTCAATACAAAATCTTTTGACAATAACCCACTGACTTGGCCATGAAAGAAAATTTAAATTTGATAAAACCTTAAGTTTAAATATTTTGTCACAAGAATTGTTAATAGCAGTGGTTATTGTTAACTTTTCTAATATTTTTGTGACTAGCAGTCATTCGTCCAATAGCTTAAAACATTTTCAGTGCAAAAAACAATTTCTATGCGAAAGGGCCAATATTAAAAATTTGTTTATCTAATTTGTTAAAAAAATTTAAATTGTTATATTTTATCAAATATTATTAAATATTTATTATTTTAAGGAATACCTGAAGTCGTTCTGGCCATTGAAGGAAATTATGATTTGAAAAATCTCAAATTCTAATATTTTGCCACAAAAATTGTTTATCACAGTGGTTATTATAAACTTTTAGATTATTGTTGTTATTAAATCTCATTCCTACATTAATGGGAAGCACGTTTTAAAAAAAAAAATTCACCGATAATAAGACTGTTCATACTTCGACTGTGCGTCATGAGTACAGTACGTTTGTTTATAGATTTTAACAGCTTATAGTCTGTTTATTTTAAAAATGAGATTTGCAATAATATAATTAACTATTTAATTAAAAATCTCCTTTAAATTTAAATTTTTCAATAAAATTATTAGGGGCTGAATGCAGCGAGAAAAAAGCTTTCAAGATTAAGCAACAAATAAATTATTGAACTGTATAAATGTATATATGATGTTTGGTTCAATTTAAATAAATATATACATTATATTGAATAATATTAAATCCACTTTCTCATTTATCACTTTATATAAATATTTCCTTCAAAACTTGAAATTTTGAAGATTTTAAAGGTACAAAGATTCTTTACATTGCTACTTAAGTTGCAGCCTTACATATTTTAATTATTATTATATTTATATTGGATATAAGTAATATATTTTTTATTAATTCTTCTGATCATGTCTATGCTTTAAATATTTTTGTCATTGGGGTCTTAAATATTATTAATTTTTTCATGAACTACATTAATAATTTCAACAATAAATAATTTTGTTTAACTAGAACAAGTAATAAAATCAATAATATCAGCAAAATAAATCATAGAAATATGAAGTTCGAACCGCTTTTAAAATGTATCTCAAAATTCAATTTTATTCATATTAAACTACATATTTTTACGACTTTTTCTTTTTTTAAATAATTAGTCATAGTTAATCTTCTTTTTCATATATTTTTTTTTGTTTATTTGCAAACAGTATCAAGTTTTCAATTATTTTTGCTTTTTCTTAATGCAATTCAAGGAAAAGAACAGACCTACTTTTTGTGGCGCCATCTGTTGGATTAGTTTGACCGGCATTTCCCCTCCGGATCGTAAGAAAACAAATTAATACTAAATTAATACTAATTAATTTTACTTTTGTTTTAAGAATAAAATTTATGTCGACACGAACCTGTGTTTTAAGGCACTTCAAGCGACAGTCAAATTCGCTAGGGGCAAACTAAATCTAAACAGTTGAATTATTGAGCGTCATATTTTAAGCACATAATCTAGAAGCAATTATACCAGCCAGTTTAGCTCGCTTTTTTCCAAAAATGTCCTTTTTGATGCTGTTTTTTGTAAATGAAAATGCAGTGTATTTTCTCGCGTGAAAGTCGCGCGAGCAATACAGGAACACGGTAGTATAGTGAGTGCGAGGGGCAGGAACGGAAAGCGGATCACATAATCTAAGGTCAATTATGCCGAACCGTTCAGCTCGCTTTTTTTCCGAAAATGTTCTTGTTGTTGTGGTTTTTTGTAATTGAAAGTGAAGAGTATTTTTTGTCGCTTGAAACAGGCGCATCTGCGTATGTATGTATATATGTATGAATGAGAGGGTGGTTTTCATTGTAAGAGGAAATAAATCCGCAATTTTTTTTCGAAATTCAAATATTCACGTGCCACCGGGGACTTCCAAATCTCATTTAATTAACATGGGGAAATTCGTGATTTTCTGAAAATGGAACACATGTTACAGGGTTTCATCGAAACGTGCCAAGTTTTATAGAGATTTAAGAGGAGTGTATACGAAAGCAATCCATACTAATAACTTTTATTTTTAACGCACCCGACTCCCACTTTGCAACGCCCCAAATATGACCCAAAAATCAGAAAACTACATTTTTACGTGTTATTGTTAATTGTTACCAATTTGTGTCTTCGTTTTCATACAAATAATTATTAATTGGCAATTGTAATATTTCCCATGGCTTGTTTAACAATGTTGAATTGTTTAAATAAATTGAAATGATTTATTCACAAAAAAATTAAAAAATTAAAGTATTTTCTGATTAAAATGTAATAGTTTGCAATTGCTTGGAGTATTACATTTTGTTTAAAACGTTATATAATTATTTAAACCATTAATTTTTTTATTTATAAAATTTCTAAAAATTGAGCCAGAGTTATCCAATTTTTCCCAAATTGGTTTGCTAAACTACTTTTTGTTGAAAAAGTACATAATTTTCATAAATTTCTTTTAATTTACAACAAATCCCTATTTGTGTATAAGAAATGTATTAACAATTTTTTAATTGTTTAAAGAAATTTTTCCAAAAATATTGTTTAAATCGTATGTTCTGAATTAAACATTATATAATTTTTTTTCTTAATGTTCTTTAAATTGAGTTTGGATGGTTTACATCTTTTTTGGCGCACTATTTAATCAATCATAAAAGTCATAATAAAATTTAAATGATAAAAGTACAATTATGATTTCATTCTTAATATTGTTACAATCTTTACTATGATTATATTATAAAAAAGTACATTCACCAATGCAAATTATGATTCAAGTTTCAACATTTTCTCTGAACAACACTTATAAGATCGAAGTGCTATATTTAAGATCATTTATAATAAATAAGTTAATAAAAACATTACTTAACTTAACTTTGCACAATTATTACAATGTATCTATAATCATATGAATAATAAAACGCATAAGACAAGCCAATTTTGAAATTGATGAAAGAATTGAAAGTAACGAAAATATAAAACGTTTGAAACAAAAGAGCATGAAACAATGATTGGAAAAAGAAATTCAGCATTTCATTACTGTACAGACAGAAAAATAATTGGATGTGTTCTATTTTATTTCATTTTTCTTTAAGTTAACGAAAAAAAAAACTGCAAGAGCAAAATTGTTTCAAGAAATAGAGATTTGTTACAAATTAGAAGAAATGTATTAAAAGTATGTAATTATTCCAGGAAAAGTTGTTTAAGATACGAATTTGAGAAAAATTGGAAATTCAGCATTTCATTACTGTACAGCCAGAAAAATAATTGGATGTGTTCTATTTTATTTCATTTTTCTTTAAGTTAACGAAAAAAAACTGCTAGAGCAAAATTGTTTCAAGAAATAGAGATTTGTTACAAATTAGAAGAAATGTATTAAAAGTATGTAATTATTCCAGGAAAAGTTGTTTAGGATACGAATTTGAGAAAAATTGGACATCTCTGGCTCAATTTTTAGAAATTTTGTAAATAGACAATAATTAATTGTTTAAAAAATTATATAATGTTTTAAACAACATGTAATTCTTCAATCAATTACCAACTATTACATTTCAATAAGAAAATACGATTATTTTTTACATTTTATGGAAATTAATAATTGTTTAAATAATTTGCATTTATTTAAACAATTAAAAATTCTTTAAAAAGTCATGGGAAATAGTCAAATTGTCCAGCGGTAATTATTTTCATAAAAACAAACACCGAAATTGCTACAAATGTTTTTTTTTTGGGTCATATTTGGGGCGATGCAGGGAGGCGGGTAAGGATGGGTTAAAAATGTTGAGTGAACAATATTTTGTTTTTATCTTATCCTAAAAATATTAGTCAAGTGTATTTAAACGTGGCAAATAAAGTAGATCTAACTTTTGTTCGCTAATTTTTGAATAACAATTTTTTTTGTTATTTATTACATTAATGATTTTTTTCCTCGACGCGGAACATTTGTACAACTTTAAACTGTAAATACTAAAAATTCAACATCTTCAAAATTTGGAAAATGATAAATTACCAATTTTGTTTCCTTTACGTTTCACAGTTCAAAACTTTTTTGTTGCGAATACATTGCTTCGGTAAGTCGACAATTGATAATGAATGGCACGTACGAATACTATCATTTCATGGAAAAAAGTGTGTGAAGGAAACAAAAAAATTATATTATACTTATTTACTGGATCGTAGAAACCTGTTTTAGATATATGTCGATTCCAAAAATACTGACCCCTGGTGAGTACCTTCGGAAAACAGTCGAGCCACCCGCTTGCCGCTCTTGCCCCTCGCCAAAGGTATACCCCCGTGTACAATACACAACGCGCCAGTTTCAAGCAAGAAAAAATCTCCACTTTCAATTACAAAAAACAACAAGAATATTTTCGGAAAAAAGCGTGCGGAACGTTTCGGCATAATTACCTTTAGCTTATATGGATAAAATATTGCGGCCAACAATTCATGCGTTTAGACGCAGTTTCGATGTGGCCAAATTGACAGCCGTTTGAGGGACACTTGGGAATGTAGGCGAATCCCCCGGTTTCCGCTCCTGCCATTCGCCTACAGCTACACTGTACTACCGTGTTACTGTATAGCTCGCGCGACTTTCAAGCGACAAAATACACTCCATTTTCATTTACAAAAGGTTGTGTATACAAAGCCGGTACCAGTAAGAAAAAATTACCGGTTTTTTTTAAAAAGCATATTTTAAGGATATAGATTTACTGTTACTGTTCGATCTTCAATATCGGCCATCTTACTAGTTTCTTTCCCAGACTAAAGCCGTGGAAAAATGTTATTTCTGTGACCAGTACCAGAGGTGCCTTCTAGTCCGACAACACGTTGTTGGAAAAGGGTAAGTATTTTGATCAAAATTATTTCTGGTACAAGACACAGGGGTACCACTGCGACTTCACTTAGAGCTTAAATAGGATTCGGTAATATCTGTAGTGTGGCAAAATCCTAATCCATCTTTAACATCATCTTGCACGCCAATACTATATGAATTCCCAAAGAAAGCCAAGAAAAAACGAATTTAGTAATATCATCACTTCAAAAAGAAATCGATAGAATGAAGTCCAGCGTCAAAGGAAAAGTTAAAGATATCAAGTCATATGATTATGGATCGTCGAAACTACATACTAGAGCATTCACTTTATGCAAAATCTTTTGCATATAGCCTATCGACTTGATTTAAAAAAAAAATGGCCAGTAAATACGAATGTATATAGAGATTTGCAAAAGAAGGCGGAGACTTGAATTGGCAAAGTTTTTAATTAGAAGACATGATTGGTACACATAGGTTATATGTCAGACGGCTGCGTCTATTTTCACAGAAAAAATGTCCTTCATAAATTTAAAAATCCTCGCGGTATTCAATTTTAAATATTCTCACTTAATTTCACTAATTTTAAACTTAAAAATCACTCACCTACACTCACTGAATGCACAGTCTTCACTTTGGTTAGTTTATACCAAATAGTGTTTGTTTACCGTTTTTGAAGTCTACATCAGGGTCGATAGAAAACAAGATTTGTTCAACAAAAGTAAGGGACTGAAGTTGGCTGAGTGTTCTTACTCAGACAACTATTTTGAAGAATACCTGAAGTCGTTCTGGCAATTGAAAGAAATTATAATTTGAAAACATCACAAATTTTAATATTTTGCGACAAGAATTGTTTATAACAATGGTCATTATAATCTTTTTAATTAGTTTTATAATTAAATATCATTCCTACATTAATATGAATCACTTTCAGGAAGCAGAATTTTTTTTCCCGACAATACGAATATTTGTTAATATTGTCATAAAATTTGTTTCTAACAAATAAATGGAATAATGAGAACATTATTTGTATTTTATGGGTCCCTAAACATTCATTTAAGACAATATAAACTTCGCCACGCACTTCAGAATTTACTGTACTTTAATTTTTTTTAAATTCAAAGCGGACCAAAATTGAAGGCTCTGGACATTTTTGAACGACAAAAGTGTAGTTCTTCCCACTGTGGGGACACCTAGATAGTATGCGTTCTAGGTAATTAGTATTTGCGTGACACGCTCTCCACATATCGCTGGGAACTTCTTGGCATAAAATGCAGTGGAAAAAAAACATAAATGGTATAAATGACACCGTCCTGGCATGCAAAAATGAAACCCTCTGTACCTCTATACCATCTGTAGTATTATTATTATATAATTTTTTAAACTTTCATTCCGGCGAACCCGCACGCAGAAAAAAGAAAAGTAATATTTACTAATCAAGAATTGTAAAGGTTTTCTTGTAACCATAACAGTATAAACTGCTCTTAATAAGAGGGTGAAAATGTCAAAATCACTTAGGATTTCGTAAATGTCACAATGAAATTAAGGTTAATTCAACGGCTATCCTTCAGTAAAATAAACCTCTATTCCATCGTATTACATACTGTACGACATGTAAAATCCACTAAACCGAGATTAAAATAGTAGTGCAGTGGACATTACCGAATGATCCGTACATGCTACCGATACGATTGGTTTACTTAGCTCGCCCCTAAGGTTGCAACGCACCCTATATGCGCGCGGAGTATCGGGTGAATTCACGACGCAATCGACAATGAATGGATTGTATCACATAAAAAACATTCCTTCTTGACATTTCTGTGACAGTCGTCAGATTACACCATATTCCCACTTTGCAAGGATGGGGTTTTGTAAAAATAATACAATTATGGATGGTATAACTTATTCACAGATCGCGTACACTTGAGAATTTATTGGAGCAAGACGTGTTTTTGTTCCGTGACTGTTTCAGGGGACATATAGATATGAGGTAAATGCTGGAACTTTTGGTGCGTGTCCCGATGGTATGGTCGCGTATTCAGAAGTCGTTCTCGAGGTCGCACACTCAGTGACAAATGCATTTCAAAATTGTCTATGCGTTCGACCCCCCCATTGCGTGCGAAATTTTAATTGTATTATAAGCATTATAAATTACAAATGCCTATTAATTATAAGTATATTCGAAAATATTTATAAGAAATAACCGTGCGCTTATTTATTAATTATTTTTTGGCAATGCTTTTTCATAATCTATAGTGCTGTCTTAACTGTAGTCTACGCCGATACCATAATTTAAATCTCTTTCTATTATTCGATAAAGTGACATGATAATTCGTAATTACAGCATCCAGGAACTGTACAGAATATCGACTGCATTGGTAAAATCTACTGATCCGCAGGTCAGCACCACTTGAGAATCGGTACTAGTAACCACCAATGATAGTCATACTTATTGGCCTATAATTGTAACGTTTACTGAACTGTCGTGTTGGAAGATCGGTACATTTAACTTGGTTTTCAATAAAATGTAAGGTTCTTTTTTCTGCGTGCGTTTTTTAACATAGACACGGACTAAGTCAAGTGACTGATGAGATGATAATGTTATAAGTTAATTGAATACGATGTTTGAAATCTCTAATGATGATGTTTTAGGTACAAAATTACGAGCATGGTATAGTTTGGAGTACCACTTTTAGCGCTGTTACAGTAGAACCTTGCTTATCCGAGCCCGCCTTTAACTTCGCGATTATCAGAGGTTGAAACGAAAATAGTTGAACCCTCTTATCCGAGATACAGCGAAAGAGCAGTCCCGTATTATCCGAGTCTTATCCATTATTCATACATATGAGCGTGTCTGAACCAACCAGAGCAGATCTTTCTAAACCTCTGCTCTGATTGATTAATAATTTAAATACTCTACGTTAATAACTGTGTGGATCGCTCTTAAATAAAGATGCATAATGGCATATGTAATATAAACTATTTATAAGATTTTTTTAAATATGTAATTGTACAAATTGATTATTTATTTAAGTATGGTTTCAGTTTATTCTACGAAGACTTTCTTTTTATTAAAAATTCCGTTTTATCCGAGTTTTCCTATTATCCAAGCTGGGCCGGTCCACAATAGCTCGAATTCATCTAAAAGTGACTCACTCGGTTCAAGCTGGGAATAAGAGAGTTCATATGAGAAAAGTGAAGGAGGGAAGTGTGCGAGGTATTATAAGGGTAATGGGAGTGGGCGGTGTACATGTTTTTAGATTAATCATGAATTCCCGTGCCGTGTATCTAAATAACACGTTCGTTTCGCAATACTGTCCGACTCAGGACACTGATGAATCTTTCTAGCAAATACCCCAGGCGAAGAGCTTCACAATGTCATTACGTAAAGTTCTCGACTCGGGCCCATTAGTATCCTAGATCTTTCGTTTTAAGTGACGCGCACTCCACATTGACACTCTTTATGATGCATTTGTTCTTAACTATATACTCCCGTCTATCTCTTTGTTGATCTTTCCGTTATTAGTAAAAAGACTACCAAGATGCGCGATCAGAATCTCCTCCGCAGCCACCCTTGTACCTCCCCCCTCCAGTGTGCAACGTCTCCATCCCACACTGGATTTGAAACAGGGTTTCGTAAAAAGTATTTTTTTACTATAACACAATGTCATTTTTGCACACTTTACAGTACCTAACCTAACATGATATTTTTAAATGTATTCATACTCATCCAATACCGGTAATTTTCTGCATTTTTTTCTTACTAAAATTTTTTTTTTACTATTTAGAAGAATCCTTTACCTGAAACAAAGAAAAACATAATATATTAGTAATTTGTTTACTTAAATAAGGTGAAATCATTCTGTACATTAAGAAACAGTTGAATGTGAATTGTTGACTTAAATTCTGAGAGTAAATTATTATAAATTTGTTACTAGATATTTTTATTATACGTTCCTATACTGCTAACAGTGGGAACGAAATTTAAAGATGCAATTGCCAAATGACCAAATGACGTTTCATGAACGCCCAACTTCGTCAACACGCCTTTGGGAGATTGGAAGTTTTTGGAACGTTATTAGGCTTAACTTAAAGAAGTTTTTTGCGACGTACTAATTATATTTATAACATTACAATGTCCGTAATTTTAAAAACTTAACCTGACTGATTTATTATGACAGATGAAAAACCATTTTGTATCTATGGGCCACGTGCAAGATCAGCCATTATGAATTATCAGCACTTCAAAATCAAGCAGTTTTAAATTAAAAATGCAACTTAAATTTCAAGCACTGGTAACTAAAAGTGATTTTAAAGCACTTGTAACTGACAATTCATTTATGAAAATAAATGCAATGTTTTTGAAACTCGTAATAGGCTCGGGCATTCGGCTCTTGCCTACCGCTCGTCCCGGAAACATTTACCTCACCTCAGAATGTGAGATAGTCAACTCCAGAAATTGAAATCCTTAACACTAAGAGCCTAATTTCCTTGAATCTTATTTTCGCATCCAAATAAATATTTCTCTAATTCAATGATTTTCAGAATTTGCATTAAAAAACATTCTATTTGAAACAAGTAATTCATCAACGCGTGAAATAAATATTTTGGTTTCTTTGAATCAAAGAAATATTTTTATAACTAAAAGTAATATTCATTAAGTGAAAGATATATTTTTTTCATATAAGGGGATTTATAATGTTGTTCTAATAAAACATCTCATTAGTCGAATAAAATAATTTGTTCACATAATCAATCATTTATTTACATGGAAGAAATGTTTCTTTTGATAAATGAATTGAAGTCATTCATGCCCAATAAACATTTCCTTTAAGCGAAGAAATATTATATTTTGGAAAAAACTTCACACTACTCGTTTGAAACAATATTTTGGTAAAATTCTTTAGTTGTACCTCAATAGTTCAGAGCATACGGCGCCAGGTGCGCAGAGCTTATGGTCTCACGACAGAAATGGATTCTTCAGTATTTAAGTTATCCATAAATTTTCACAATAGATATAATCTGAAAAATGTGGTGAATGGTGTTTAGTGGTCTTCCTAAGCATTCTTGCTTGAATTTTTTTCTACTCCGTGAAAACGAAAATTAATCTATTCTGTCATAAAAAGGAGGTTGCGATTATATCTCGAAATCTGAAGCCACATTATCTCTTCACCTATTGGTTGGATTTAAACTCGCCGCCTATTCTTTAGAATCGAGGTCAGAATCGAGATCAGCGGAATCTACTATGAAGGCAATGCATGCGCACCAAAATGCGATATAGAATCATTTTTAGGTTAAAAACAGAGCTGCGTATTATCAAGCCAAGGCATTTCCAACGAAGTGCGCTCTAGCTCTAATGTGCTCCGTTTGGCGGTGGTAACTGCTAGGGATACATAGGGACCCTGTAGTAAGGGACACGCCACCTGGGTAGCTGACTGCGGATTGGTCGAGCGAGAAGAGAGAGACACTTCCGTTCCATATCAAGATACTATACCAAAATTTACTACAGCTTTGCGCTTCGGTATGCGAAAAGTGCAATCATGTTTAATGAGTTTATTTGAGGATCGTGTCTTATGTTTAAAACATTTAAAATACTTATTTATTCGCAAAATCTTCAAAGTTAATGATTCAACGTTAAAGGTTAATCTTATTTTGTTTGAAAATTTGGTCATTAAGTTTAAAATTTATATTTGTAGGTTCAAAATTTAACTATTTGGTTAACATTTAAACTATTCGGTTGTAAACGCAAATCTTTCATCAAAAAATCAAATTTTTAACAAAACCGTTCACGCTGAAAATGAAAAAGTTTAATTTTCAATTTACAAAAATTAACGAATTTGCAACCAAATAGTTACTTTTTCATAAAAAAATAACATTTTAACGAAATAGTTAAACTTTTAAATAAGCATATAAATTTTTAACCAAAAACTAAAAAATATGATTATTTTAAAACAACAGCGGCTGAATTGAACCAAAAAGTGCATTTCAAGCAAATTTTTTGATTTTTAACCAGAGAAAAGTTTTGAACTTAAAACAATTAGAGGAATGTTCAACAAATAGATTAATTTTCAACCACAGAATGAAAGAATTTTCAACAAAAGAGTTGAATTTTCAACTAAAATTATTAATATTCAACCCAAAAAAGATACATTTTTACTCAATTAGTTTAACATTTAACCAAATAGTTGAATGCAAACAAAAAAGTCAAATTTTAAACAAAATAGTTGAGTCCTCAACAAAGGAGCTTTAACAAAACATAATTCACAAGTACCAAATTACAGTTGTAGATGTATATATGCATATATTATCGAGCGCAAAGCTGTAGAATGAACAAAGAGAAAAGAAAAATATCTATAAAATTGTTGAGTTTTCAACCCAAAAAGGCAAGCTTTCAAAAAAATAGTTGAATTGTCAACCAAAAGGGATACATTTTCATTGTGTTTATGTTCACTAAGAAAATCAAGTTTCTACCCAAAGAGATGAGCTTCTAACCAAGAAACAATGTTAGTCAAGACAGAAAAATAAATTCAACTAAATTGCTGAACATTTTCAACAAAAAATTTTTAAAAACTGTTCCCTTATAGTTTAAAAATCAAGTAATTGGTTGAAAATTCGTCTTTTTTGCTAAACATTAATCTCATTGATTACAAATTAATCCTTTAAACATACAATTTTTTTTATAACGAAAAAATAATTCTCTTAAAATTTAATCTAAAAATAACATAATTCCCTTCCTGATCGATTCTGCGACTTGAAGTGCAGAACCTGCCTAATGCTAAATGGATTCCATCTCCTTTGAAATAATTTTTATAACACTGTATTTTTTTAAGCAAATTAATTTTTTTAACAGAAAATTCAACTATGACATTTTTGGTAGAAAATTAAATTTTTTAAATAAAGTGTGATCTTTTTTAGTTGAAAAACTAACTAATTGTTTAAAAATTTATGGATTTTGTTAGAAATTCGTATTTCTTAGTAGAAAATTAATATTCTTGTTTGAAAATTCACCTTGCTGATTGAAGATTCAACAATTTTTGGACAATTCTTATTTTTTAAGAATTAATTTATTGAAATGAAAATTTAACTTTCCTTTTTTGGCTAAAAATTTATTTATATTTTTAATTACAATCTGTTTTGGCAGAGAACTCAAATATATTTTTTTTAATTACACTTCTTTAAATTGAAAATTATTTTTTTAACTAGAAGCTGAACCATCCCATTTTTCGTTGAATATTAAGTTCATAATTCAAGCTTCATCTGTTTCGGTTTAAAACGAACCTTTTTGATTGAAAATTCAACTATTTTCTTAAAATTTCTATGTATTTTTAAAATTAATTTCTATAATGGTAAAATCTACTTATATTAGTTTTCGTTAAAAAAAATATTTTTAATTTAATAATCATATATTTCTTTGAAACTTTCTAAATTTCGTAGAAAATATGTAATTTTTGGTATTAAAGTAATATTCTTGGTTGAAATTATTATTTTTCATTAAGGATTCAGTTATTTAAAAAATTCCTTCACTGATTGTCAAAAACGAATTTCTTCAAAAGAAATTTCGATTCTACTATTTTTGTTGAAAATTTATTTTAAATTGAAAATTGACCTTTTTTACTCAATAATTCAATTTTTTTAATTTTTCTATTTTGGTAAAAATTAATCCTTTTGCTTTAAAATCGATCTCTTTTCCTTAAAAATTGAACTATTTGGTAACAAATTCATCTGTTTTCATACAGTATTTGGGAATTCAGAATTTTGTTGAAAATTCGTCACTCTTGGTAGAAAAATAAACTTCCTAATTGTAATTTCATCTTGTTTCGATGATTCTATTATTTTGTTGTAAATTCCTTTTTTCGTGAAAAATTAATTTATTTAAGAGAAAATTCGATTATATCATTTTTCTTTCTTTCTTTCGGAACATTTTCCTTTGGCGCTAACATTCGTATATTGTTTACTTCACATAATCACGTACCTACATTTTTTCTTTTTACAGTTTTTCATACTGCGTAAGTTACACAGCGGGTTATTAATTTATTTACAGTGTGAATTTCTACTACTATTCCCTTTTATTTAATAACTTCTTCTACTAATCTTGGGGATTCACTCTGCATACTTTAAATTGTTCAAATTTTCATTTTTACATGTTTTTCGGGTGTATGGGATTATAATACTGTTCTTCTTTTTAAATCAGCTTTTTTATTTCATAAATATTACTATTGTCTATTTTTTTCACTTTAAAACCATTAATTACTTTAATTTTCCCAATCCGATTGAATACACGATTCAGGTATATTATTTATTGGCGTTCGAATACCTCGCGCCTTCTACCGCTGGCTCCAACTTCCGTTCCATTTTCCCCCACCACATGGCCACATGGCGCTTTTTTCGACCGCGCGTGCGCAATGAATTCGTACACTTGCTTCTTCTAGCCTTCCAAGCAACAATGAAGTGAAATACAAAAAAGAGGTTCAAAATAACTTGTAAAAGGCAATCCTTAACTTATTTTAGATATTTTTTTATATTAATTGCGCAAAACATTTTAAAGAGGTATTTAGGCTGATTTTTTACTTTTTGTTACGTTTGAACTTTTATGTTAATGCAAAGAGTAAAAACAGTCGATTTTTTTCGCTTTGCTTGCTTATATCTTCCTGAACATGTTTTTCTATGATGAGCATCACTAGACTTTATGCACGGCGAAAGTTGAAAACAAAAGAACATATTTCATTTTTAAGTTAAATGTTATAAGCAAAGTAACTTAATGAATAGCCTACGTTATAGATTTTTCGTTTGAAAACTAAATTTTTCCGATGTTACTTGCTTTTATAAAAAAAAAATATTTTATTAAGAGAATTTATCATCCGATGTTCTGTAATATTTTTATAAACAAATGCCCAGGGTGGAGATTGAAAGGCAGAAAGAAATCGTTTGTCTCTTAATTTCTTTCAAATCATGTTGTCCGTGATGTATAATGATAGCAAATTAGCACGCGATATATTTTGTTAATTTTATAAACAAATTACATAAATAAATGCCCAGTGTGGACATTTAAAGGCAGGAAGAAATCGTATTTCTCTTAATTTCCCTTAAATCGGTCGTCCGTGATGTTTAATGATGAAATTTTATAAACAAATTATATAAATAAATGCTCAGTGTGGACATTTAAAGACAGGAAGAAATCGTATTTCTCTTGAATCCTGTCGTCCGTGATGTTTAATGATGGAAAATTATTCTGCGATATATTTTATTAATTTTATAGACAAATTATATAAATAAATGCCCAGTGTGGACATTTAAAGGCGGAAAGAAATCGTTTTTTCTCTTAAATTCTCTCAAATCATATCGCTAGTGATGTTTAATAATGGAAAATTATCCTGCGATATATTTTATTAATTTTGTAAACAAATTATATAAATAGATGTCCAGTGTGGACATTTAAAGGCAGAAAGAAATCGTTTTTGACATTGCCTTCAGTCTTTTGCACAATCTGTAAATGTAATTCTTAATGAAATTTCGTAATTTTGGTGAAGTTTCTAATTAAATTCAATAAGAGTCACATACCGTTGCAAAAAAGCTCTTATTTTGAGTTAATTTTATAAAAAATATATTGTAGATAGTATGATTAATATTATGAACAGATTTTATTGCGTTTTAATTACAAATAAAGATAAAAATTGTTTATATATCATATTTTAACTGCGATATTAACGAAATTCATTGCAAATTTGCCTTCTTGCAGGAAATTATGTAATGCTTTACACTTTAATAAAATTCACTAGAAAAAAGCTACCTTTGAAACAATTTAAACTCTATTCAGTTTTACCTGACAGCGTACATTAATACATTATACAAGAATACATATACACATACATGCAAATATACATTATACACATAATCACTGGCGAAATGATGTAATGAGAATTAAGAGAAACACGATTTCTTCATGGCTTTAAATGTCCACAATGGGCACTTTTTTATAAAATTAACAAAAAATATCGCATGCTAATTTTCTATCATTATACATCACGGACAACATGATTTGAGAGAAATTAAGAGAAAAACGATTTCTTTCTGCCTTTAGATCTTCATACTGGGCATTTGTTTACATAATGTTTTTATACAAATATTACAAAACATCGGATGATAAATTCTCATAATAAAGTATTATTTTTTCGATAAAAGCAAGTAAATTTATCGAAAAAATTTAGTTTTCAAACGAAAAAACGATAATGTACTATATTATTAAGTTAATTTGCTAATAACAATTAACTTAAAAATGTAATATTTTGTTTCGCTTTCAACGTCCCCCTTGAATAAAGTCTAGCGATGTTGATCATAGAAAAAAAATGTTCACGAAGAGCAAGCAAGACGAAAAAATCGACCTTTTTTACTCTTAGCATTGACATAAAAGTTCAAAAGAAACATAAATTGAAAAATCAGCCTAAAAAAACTTCTTTAAAATGTATTCCTCAATTAAACTAAAAAAATGTCCAAAATCGGTTAAGAATTGCCTTTTACAATCTATTTTGAACCTCCTTTTTTATTTCACCTCACTGTTGCCTGGAAGGCTAGAAGAAGCAAGTGTACGAATTCATTGCGCACGCGCGCGCGGTCGGAAAAAGCTTTGTAGAACTGGTCGAACTGGTAGTGAGGGACGCACCAAAAGCTATGTGGAGGGGGGAGTTGGAACGGAAGTTGGAGCCAGTGATCCCAGATCTGAAACGAGGCGTGGTCCCATACTATCACACATCTATATCCGTGTCAATATAGTAGCAGACGATGTAAATGACTGGGTTGCGCGCGCAACTCATTTCTCCTCTTCTGAATTTGAAAACTCGAAGGTGCACGATTGTCGGTCGAAACACTTCGTCGGTTCTAATTATATCTCAATCTGCTTTGAAATAAAATGAAGAGATTTGGATTGTAATATTTCCAGATTTCGATGCTGGCGATTCTTATGATTTGAATACTTCGCGCGCCTCTTTATATGCGTATATTTTGAGTTTCCGTTATTACAAGTATAAAATCTAAATTATATAAATATTAATACTATTATATATAAATATGTACATATATTATTCATGATAATATTGTAATAGTCTTATTTATATCTTGATCCGCATTTGAAAGAAATTAAAGAGATTGACGATTTTCGAATTCATCTCGTTTGGATAAAAGCTCAATTATTTTATTGAAAAATTAATTATTTTGTGAATTATATTTTCGCTTAAAATATGTAACTTTTTGTAGATAGGTAATTCGTCTTTTTAACTTTAAAATTAAATAATTTCTTTGAAAAATCATGTATTTTGTTTGAAATTTGTGTTTTTTTGTAGATCATTCATTTTCTTGGTCGAAAATTCATCTGATTGATTTAGAATTTAACAACTTTGTTGAAAATTAATTTTTTCTACTAAAAATTATTTATTATTATCTGAAAATGTAGCTATTATAGGATTCATTAAAAATTAATCGTATGCATTGGTTAAGTTGGAAAATCGTTTTTTTTTTTTATAGAACATTAACCTTCTTGGTCAAAAATTCACCTTTTCCCTTGAAAATTTCACAATTTGTTTGAAAATTCGTTTTTTTTCTTGTTCAATTCAATTTTTTATCACAGTTTTTATCTGGAATTTAAATTATTCCATTTTTGGTTGAAACTTTATAATGTACATTGTATTAGTTAAAACACCAATTTTTTGATAGAAATTTTTTTTTTTCGATTATGATTTTTTTTAATTGAAAAAATTTTAAAATAAAATGTTTTAAATTTAATTTAAGGTGTTAAAAATTGAAAAAAATTGATTTTACAAGATGATTCTGAATCCGTTCAAAATTAAAGAATCAATAGATCTTAGTTTATATAATTATTTTCAATTATGACTTTAAATATTATTGCAGTCTAAAAAAATTTTATTTTTAACCCATTCAATTTGAAATTTTGTAATTAAAAAAAAAGAGAAAATTTCGTTAATTATCAGCAATATTTGACCGTTCATTTAAAACAATCTATTACAAAGAACTGTTAAAAACTACTCTCTAAATTCCTCGGAGTCAAAATGTGACTGCAAGATTGTTGTGAATGCTTCAGCTCCTCCATTACAGTAGTTCAGCCACACCATTGAAGTGAGCAGCTTGACTGTTTCCGTTGGTGTGAATCTTTCACACCAAAATACATTGGCTCTTCTCACACCAAATAAGAGTAACCATGCCTGTCACACCAACTGATGCGACAACTTTGTGAAGTCACATCAACTGGTGCGAAAACTCTGTGGCGTCATTCCCCCACCAGTGCATTTGATGGAAGCGCAGTTGTGAGAGGAGTGGTGGGAGCAGCGCGACGTGTTAGCGTCCTGTTCACTGTAATTTTCCATTTTCATGAGTAACACTTTCACTTTCGTGGTAGAGTAGTTGACACTTCCGGACGCTTGTGCAATTAAATTGTGTTTTGTGCTGTGATGAATACTTATAACTTTGTGACAGTAAGTGTCCTGGAATTACTGTTATATTTCAGTGTGTTATAGAAAATGCGGATGCGGTTAAGGACTAATGTGAAATTACAAAATGTGTTTCTTTAGGATTTTTGTAAAACTCCTGACGCTTTGGCGGAATTTTTGGAGTCTAAGGAAGGCAATGGAGCCGCGTCCATGTTATGCTGCTATGAAGGCCATCCTAGTAAACGTACAAGAACGCAACCCTCCACTGATAGTTGGGTAAGGATACATATCAAATATTTTACTTAACCTTTTAATGAAAGTATTAAAACGTCTAGAAAGGATTGAACTAATTGAAATGATAATTATAATAAATAATTGAAAAAATTAAATCTGATTTTTGTTTCAGGATATAGTAAATAAAAAATTTTTTAATGCAATAAATGCTTTTAAATTCTTTTAGCGTTTATCCCCTTTGAAATCATTCATTAAATCAATGAAATCGCGTCAGGCCACGTGAAGCCACCAGTCAAACCATTTGAAGCGACCAGTCACACCATTTGAAGCGACCAATAACACATTTGGAGTGACCACTCACAACAATTGCAGCGAGCAGTCACGCCAAATGTAGCAACCAGCCACACCAATTGAAGCGACAGTCGCACCATTTTCTGTGAGCAGTAACACCATTTGGAGCTACCACACTTGGAGCGACTAATCACTCCAAGCCATACAGTCATTTCCCACTGCAACTTAGTGTCACGCTCCACTCCAAAGTGATGAGCTCACTTCTGACTTGAAGGTGGAGTGATATTTCACACCATTGCAGTGGGATCTGACTCCAAGGAATTTAGAGAGTATGCAAATTTGAACAAAATGGTTCGAAATAGAAAGCTTTGAATTGTTAAATTTGTAATGCGCTAAATTTCAAATTTTAACGCTACAATTTTAATTTAAAAAAGATTAAAAATTAATTTAAAACTTGAAATTATTTCAAATAATTTGAAACAGGATGTAGATTTTTGCAGTTTAAAAAAAAATGAACCTTTTTGAGAATTGTAAAATATTTAAAAAGAATAACAAAAGTAGTTGTGATTGCTAAGAAAATTGTAAATGATTTTTTATTTTGAAAAATTAATTTTAAGTGGGTATTTGAAAAGATTTAAAAATAAAATAAAAAGAATCAGGACGATTTGAAGGCAATTTTTTTATTTTGCAGTTTTTTTAATTTTAGGAAAAAATCTAATTAACCAAATATACCAATTTTTAACCCAAAAGTTTACCTTTTAACAAAATTAATTAATTTTCTATCAAATAATTGGTGTTTTAACTAATACAATGTACAGGATAAAATTCCAACCAAAAATGGAATAGATCAATTTCCAGATAAAAACGATTATAATTTTTAATCAATCCTAGAATGGTTAAATTTTCAGATAAATAAAAACAATTTTTAACCGAAAAAATAAATTTTAAACAAAGTTGTTAAATTGCCAGCCAATAAAATAAATTTTCGACCGAAAAATTAATGATCTATAAAAAAAGACAAATTTTAAACAACATACATGAATTTTCAACGAAATTATTTAATTTTAAGGTCAAAAAGACGAATTATCTACAAAAAGTTGAATTTTTTAAGCGAAAAATATGAGTTTTCAATCAAAGAGTTAAACTTTCAAACAAATAGTTAAATTATCAACCATAATTATAAAACCTTGTTAAAAAAAAAATTATTTTTTTTACTAAGTAGTTCAACTTAAGTGAATAATCAAATTTTCCACCCAAAAGTTACGATTTTAATTTTTAACAATAAAGTTGCATTTACAACAAAACGAATTTCTACAAAGACAAATTTTTAACAAAATACATGAATTTTTAACCAAAAATGGTATAGATTAATTGTCAGTTTCAAAAATGTATTTTCAACGAAAGAGATGAACCTTCAAATAAAAAAAAATAAAAATTTTTACAAGTTAGTTGAACTTTTGATAGAAAAGAGGACTTTTTAACAAAATAGTTACATTTTCAACAAATTAATTAATTTTTCAATCAAATAATGGAGTTTTTATCCAAACGAGATGAGTTCCAAAACCGCCAATTTCTGTAATTTCTTTCAAATGCGGATCAAGATATAAATAAGACTATTATAATGTAATATCATTATAATATTATCATTAATAATATATGTACATATTTATATATAATAGTATTAATATTTATATAATTTAGATTTTATACTTGTAATAACGTAACCTCAAAATATACGCACATAAAGAGGCGCGCGAAGTATTCAAATCATGAGAATCGCCAGCATCGAAATCTGGAAATATTAAAATCCCAATCTCTTCATTTTATTTCAAAGCAGATAGAGAAATAAATAGAACCGCCGAAGTGTTCCAACCGGAAATCGTGCACATTCGAGTTTTCAAATAGAGAAGAGCAGAAATGGGTTGCGCGCGCAACCCAGTCATTCACATCGTCTCCTACTATATTCACACGGACATAGACCTGCGATAGGAATGGACCACGTCTCGTTTCAGATCTGGGATCACTGGTTGGAGCCAGCAGCAGAAGGCGCAATGCTTTAGCATATCGAAGGTATCGAAGCGTGAAGCTATAGCAAATTTCAATAACTGTACAGTATCTGCTGCTGGAACGAAAGTATCGCTCTCTCCAAAGCGCGAGGCTGTAGTAAATTTTGGTACAGTATCTTGATTTGGAACGGAAGGTCTCTCTCTTCTTGCTCGATCAATCCGTAGCCAGCTATCCGATTGGCGGGTCCCTTACTACAGGGTCCCTAGGGATACAAGTCGAGTCTGGAGTTTGAATTGTACAATTTTGACTTGCATTTCATTCAAAGCTAGCTCTAAAGCCCGATACACACATTCGACTTTCGCCGAATGCCAAATATTCGCCGAGCACTGACTACCCGAATGTTCGGCGAGTGGCGAGCATACCCGAGCACAGACATCCACACATTCGTACATTCCCAAGTACCCACTCGACTTGGACATGACAAACATTTGTCTTTCAGTCATCGTCAGCAGTATTCGAGAGTAGGAAGCACCATGGAAAAAATGTACTTTTTAGGTAACTTGAAGTTACTGTATCTAGTAACTGTAACTTTACTTTTTTTCGTTAAGTAACGTAACTTTAACTATTTAATTGAAAAAAGTAACTTACCTAACAATGATATACACACTGTTCAAGAGTTAAATCGAGCAATCGTATTTTAATATTATGTACTCATTAATAACATGCCACGTGATGATTTCGTGTAGTTTATAAAGCCTTAGCCTTATACAAAAGTAGCGAAAAATGCTATGATAATATTATTGATTTGCTGATAAATTAACAAAAGAATCATTAATTTAGAAACATTAACAAATCATACATAAACGATAAAATGAATACAGTTTTCCGTACAAAAATGTTTAAAACGCTTTTAAATTTTTTGTTCGGAATTTTCAAAAATCTACACTTTGCTGTACATTTTTCTAAATCTTTTAAAGTTTTCAATTGTTTCTTAATATTTTGCATGGAAAATTACACGAATTTTATTTCGTTATGATTAGTTGATGTTTCTAAATTAATTATTTTTGGTCAATTTATTAACAAATTAATAATATTTTAATACAATTTTTCGTTAATTTTGTACGAAGCCAATGCTTTATAAACTATACGAAATTATTACGTTAACCAAAAACCATGGAAAACTTCATAAAATGTATTATTTCTTAATGATAAGTTAATGTTTCTAAATTAATTATTCTTTTGTTAATTTATATACAAATGTTAATAAATTAATCTTTATAAATTAATTGTTCTTTGGCAGAATTGTCAAAATATGGTTACTTTTGTACGAAGCCAAGGCTTTATAAATTATACGAAATTATTACGTTAACCAAAAACCATGGGAGATTCCATAAAATTTATTATTTCGTTATGATCACTTAATGTTTAATGAATCAATCTTCATTTTTAAGAGTACATTTTCAATTATAATAAATAAAAAATGCATAACAAAAGAATCATTAATTTAGAACCATTTAAAAATGTTAAGAAACAATTCAACATTATTTATTTCTAAATAAATAACCAAAATAAATAGTAATATGTACTGACTTAAAGCAAAAATGTTCGCCGAATACCTCCGAATGTGTGGACGCCCTGAAAAATTGCACTTGCTCACCTATATGCGCCAAAGTGCTCGCGTTGGAATTTCTTAGAGGGCAAAGACCCCCGCCCCTCTTCCCCATTTCATTCCAAATCCGAAAAAAGAAATTCCTTAATTTTTTTATTTTTTTATTTTAACAGGTCCCGGTTTTGACTTGAAGTTTCCCATGTAAAATCCATGGGGAAAATCACTTTTTTGAGTTTTTGTAATAATAATTTGTTTTTGAAAATGTGGATTATTTCATTAATTTTCAATTATTTAAATAAATGGAATTTGTTTAAATAATTTCAATGTTAAGTTTTCGGCAAAGGGTACACTTTTGTACATAGTTCAATGTTTCCTTAATTAATGTAAGTATTAGCCGATTTTCATGAATCTTTTTCACAATTTCTTCGAATTATGCCAATAAACTAATTCTGCTAATTAAAACTGAATCAAACCATAACTTCCTGAGTTCATTTTTTTGACTGGTTTGCATCTCATAAGAATGAAAGGGTCATGATTTACGAGCGATTCACAGCGCTCCAGGGAGTCTGCCTCGTGACTCCTCGTGACACATACGGCTACACCAGTGGTCGGCAAACTTTTTGCTTAATTTTCAGGTATGGCCAAGCTCCACCCGACTTAATTTTTTCTACTACTTTTCGGTCTATTCATGTACCTTAGTGCGAGTTAGCTTACTCCAGCAAGGGTCTTTTGTCCACAGGAATGTCAAAGTAGGGAAATTTTAAAACTTTTAATTTTTCAATTAGCGATTTGAAAATAGCATTATCAGCATCTATGAATTTTTCCGATTCCAATGATATATTACTTGCCTACAAAAGTTAAAAATTTGAAGGAGTTTATAATCAAGAAACATCAGATTGACAGTCAATTTAATACTAAATACTTCTCAAACTTTCAACCTTTATAAACAAATTACATATCTTTGGAATCGGAACTATACGTAGATTCCAAATATATTACTTTTAAGTCACTGATTGCAAAATTATGAATTTTTTAATTTCACATTTTTGTCCCATTTTCTAACAAAGGACCCCTGAGGAAAGGGGTGGTCTGGCCAAGCTCGCAGGTACTGCCCTGAGAGTAGGTCACAGGGCAGCCAGGGCAGGCTACCCTGCCCAGGGCAAGAGCGTGCCAACCACTGGGCTACACTGAGTGTCACTGAAATTTTTCTCCATTGTGCTCTGCCATTTTATTGTTAAACAAAATGTAAACATTGTATCTAAAAACCGGCTCTGTCGCCGCCGAGGTACCAATATTTGGATGACGTATGCAAGAAATCAGACAGGAATATTGAAAATTGAGGGCAGAATCGTACATTCCTTTTTGGAACTCTAATAAATCCCCTTAAGGCGTCAAGGCACATTCGAGGGATCTGTCTATATTATGGATGTAAACCCTCCTAGCGATCGTGCCGAATTAAAGTGGAGCTTTTATATATATGTGTGTGTTTTTTTTTAAACATTTATTTAATCTTCAAACATTGTAATTATTTAAACGATTTTCATAAATGGCTATTGTTTAAAGAATACGTTTAATTTATTATGTGTCTTTGTAAATTTACAAGAAATATTAATTAAAGAAATGGGGATTCCCATCTGTCAGTTGCTTTTTGTGCTTTTTGCTAAATGGTATTAAATAAGTTCTAATGACTCTACAATAATCTAATTTATTTCGGAGGAGATATATCAGTAAGGACAAATTTTTTTTTGTATTTTCTGTTGCTAATTGTACATATGTTGCCGAAATTTACTCAGTTCATCGTGACGCTGTATAGGCCAGTCAACAAAGCTGAATGAGGAGGCTTAAATGGAAATAATTTATAACAATGAACTTAGTTGGCAGGAAGCTTCCTTAGGGGGTCTTGAAATACCTCCCAAAATTCAGTAAATTGGGGGGAGGGGGCTCGAGCCACCATCTTCCAATATAGCGGCCTATTTAAAGTTTTTGGATTTTCCATGGAAAAGTCTGTTTTTAGAGCAAAATTTCAACGCTTAATTTGAAGAAGTTGCTTTCATTTCTCGTAGTAGGGATTTTGTCATTTACCTTTCCTTATGTCTTAACAACGCATCCGCAAATTTTCTAAATTTTAAATTAATTTTTTGATATTCAAAAACGCCTTTCTTTGAACCTGTGTCAAAACTTTCGGAAAATCCGAGTTGTTGTTTACTGCAGGCCCACTTTTTTCTTCAAACGGTAGAAAACATAATGCACCCATTGTAAATAATCTCAACTCCTTCCATGTGTCTGGGACCCTTCGAACTGCATTTCCCAGTGCAAGAAGCGACCACTGTCATGCGGCTACAGGCGACTATCGGCGTCCCTCTTCCGCCAAAGCAAATACGCGAGGGCAAGCGAGAGAGTAACGGGCTTGTTAGTACAGTCAAGCACACTCATTTCTATTTTTGCAAGAGAACCTTTCTTCTCCCGCTAACATTTCTCGTCTATTAAACGCGTTTTTGTATCAGAAAAAAATCATATCATTACTGATTTTTGCATGAAGCATTTCAAAGATTTCATCAGTCTTTGCCGCTTTTGATGAATATAGAATCATAGATCATTCTGTATAAATTCAATTCCCAAAATACTTACCAATACTTATCAAGTGCAAGTACATTAATCTATACTATATCCAAAATTCAGCTCGATCTGATTTGATTTCTAGAAATGACGAGCATAAATATGTTTGCCTTTCTCGTTCAAAGACGCATAAATATGTGAAAACTCGACCAAGGTCGCGCCGATAGTCATTTGTTTGTCAAGGACAAAACAAATGCGAATCTATGGAATGTTGCGGATTTTAAAAATTCCTCGGCGAACGGTGTAATTGACAGATGTAAAGTGATGTATTTCAAAAACGTGCTTGCAGAGGTTTTTTTAACAGTATTCAATTGAATTTTTTCAAATATATTGCTGTGTTGCATATAAAACATGTTCCTATATTGATACTTCTCCGCAGTTAATTGTTAACACGTGTAAAAAAGCTGTGAACAAATAATACATGTAAAGTAAAAAAAAAAAGTATACGTTTTACATGAAATTCCATCGCGACGCGTTGCGCGCATTTGACAGAACTGCAAAATCGACGCGACCTTGGTCGAGCGTTGACATATTCATGCTCGTCATTTCTACAAATCAAATCAGATCAAGCTGAATTTTAGATATAATATAGATTAATGTACATGCACTTGATAAGTATTGGTATTTTTGCACTATTTGAAAATTTATAGCGAAGTTTTTGAGCTCGAAGTTGTGTAAAATTCGTGCTCAGTTTGGGAATTGAATTTATACAGAATGATCTATGATTCTATATTCATCAGAAGCGGCAAAAACTGACGAAAATTTCTATCCAAAAATCATCTCGATACGACCATTAATACTGAAGTAATCGCGATTTAAAAATTTTGTGTTCTGCTTTCCAGTGGCTCAATTATTCTCCTAACCACAGTGAAACTTTCGCCGAAATATGTATAATTTTTAACCTTTTGCAAGTTTTACCTGCAACAAATTCTAACTTTTGTTTTTTCTGTGTTGTTTTAAATCGGGTGTCCCGATTTATAGCTCGAATTCACTCATACTTTGCCGTTTTCCCATTGCTGCTAAGGATGCCGTAGCAAATGACAGCTTTTATTTCATCGTAGGATAAACTTTCGCCAAATAGCATGTAAACTTTATCAGCTGGAAATTTTACATGCAACCAAATTTAACTTCAGTTTTTTCTGTGGTGTTGATGTCTAGGATAAAGACCATTATGTTTTTAACAGTAAATTTGCAAACGCAACAAACTTCGCACTGGGTACGGTCAAGTATTTACAAATTTTGGATTGCATAATAATTTGTACATAACTTGCGCGTCTTTCCTGCTTATTGGTAAACAAATTAATTCGTATACAGCTGTACGTAAAGTGTTTCCAAATTCAAGTACAAAAGGTTGTCGGTTTCATTTGATTCGAATTGGTCCGCAGCTTATGCAGCTTATTTCAGAATTTATTTCGCTTGACGACAGCTTTCACTAGTTTAATTTTTTTCAGTAATGTATGTTTAAAGTCATCAATTAAGTATTTAAATAATTGACAACAGCTTCTACTAGCTTAATTATTTATTATTTATTTATTTTTTCAGTAAAGTATTTATAGAATTGACGACAGCCTTTTCTAGCTTAATAATTCATATTTTATGATATAGTATATTATTATTAGTACTGTAATTATCACGTCTTTATAATTATTACAGACAATGCATATTTCCCTACATTTTTTAAACAAGCCAGCATACAAATTCTACTGATATAGTAGGGTAATGTATCCAATTTTTGGCATGTTAAGGGGATCTCTGCGTGTGTCCAGTCGAAAAAATCGATTTTTGTGCCTAAATTTATCCCTACACATGTGTAGAATATGCTGGTGAAGTGATATTCCAATATTCGAAGTCATTGCAAAGTTACAGCTGTAAGAATGACTAATATCGCTGCTAAAAATCAAGACCCCCTACTTTAGAAGGCAATAACTCCGCAGAAAAAATGTGAGGAGGTTCGAATAAGAACCACAGGAGTCCGCTAAGTTTTCTGAATAAAATGGTGTTTCTGTAATTTGCGCAAAAAAAATTCATTCCGAGCTATTTAGCAAAATACAAGAAAAATGCTGTCGCGAGGACCATTGTTGAAACACCTTAACTTTCATATCACCCCAGGGCTAATAATATGTTGGAAAAAATTTGAAGAAATTCTGAAGTGTCCTACAATCTGTTTAGTGTTCTCAAAAAATATGATAAAAATACTACTCTGACGCTCAACGGATTTGGGCGTTTCTTGAAATTCTGATTCGAATGATATATACTTTTAGGAGTCATTTTTCAAATGAAAAAATTGAATGTAATAATTCTTCCAAATTAGGGTAACTTGGGCCAAGCCTATTTTTGATATAATGATCATTATTTCACTTTTGATAACACATACACATAGCTAGTTATTTTACTAATCCAGACATACCACATAAGTCATATTTTTCACAATACTTTCGGAGAAATTACGCCTGAACGACATCTCTCGAAAAGCATCACAATCTAATCCAAGCATAACACATCATTTATAATTGTGAACAATGCTTTCATATAAAATAGTCGTAAAGAGTGGAAATAAAGTTTGAAATTTTGAAAATGCTCTTTATGAATTATCGTCTGATCGAAGCATATCATGAAAATAGTTTCGATATATATTGAAATATTGCTTTAGAAATTTTAACACTTTCAAAAAATAACATTTGACAAATTTCTTTTTGTAGCGTTCTTCGCTTTCGCAAGCTTAAATATTCACAACTTACTAATTTACAAATATGGAAAAATTAATTCAATTGGGTAGAATTCAGTGAATTTAGAAGAACTCAAAAGAAATTAAAATAACTAAATAGGATTTACGATAAATTAATAAGATTTCAGGGCGAATTCCAAATGAATTATACAAAATATTTGAAAATCTCTTCAGATCGTCACAAACAATACTGTGAAATCCATTAAAATTTTAAAACTCCATAAAATTATTAAAACCCTTGGAAACCCCTTGAAATTGTTTATATGTCTTGAAAATGAAATGGAATATTTAAAAATATCATAAAATAGTGAAATTATATTTTACGATTGCATGAAAAATGTATTGAAGTACATTGATATTTGTTAAATCCTCAAAATCATAGACACCCTTTAAAAATCTTATTAGTTAATGTTACATATTTTGAAATACTTTAAAACCTGATACTTCCTGTAAAATCGTTTCATATCCTCAGAAATTCTAGAACATTGTTTACCCTAAAGTAATGCGAAAGCTTTAAAATTACATAAAAGTAACGAAACTAATAAAACAAATGCCTTCGAATGTTTTCAATTCACGTAAACTACTTCTAAGAAAAAAGTGGTGAAAATGTCTTTGAAGTTTATAAAATACTCGACAATCTTGAATATTTCTTGAAAATTTCTTCAAATCATTGTAATCTCTTTCAAAGTTCTCAGAGTCTTTATAAATATATAAATTTTAAATAAATCTTTAAAAATATTTGTAAGGCTTCAATATAATTCAAAAATGGGTATAGGCGTGAAATGGATTGCGATTAACCTACGAATTAATGTATTGCATAAAAAGTGACTAATGTTATTTTTTACATCATCCTTATGCAAAATATATTGTTTTTTTTTTAAAGTCAACTTTGTTTTACGACTACTGTTTCAACGGCTAATCAGCTCGTCCACCTGACGCACGCCAATTTATGCCCGATTGAATTAAATGTGATAATTTTAAACTGCACATTTCATTAGTTAAAATGTACTAAGGAAATTTTTGGAGATAACTTTTTCGAACCATCCTATTATGTATACGATCCATTATTCATAATTTCAGATTGAAAATATTGACAGGCTTTTATCAACCTTTTTTTGATTTACTCAGAATAATATTACGATGCTAATGCAGTATATTAAAATTTTATTAATTAATATTGTATAAAATCAGAATTTTTCTCCGCTGTGTCTAATCTCAAACTATGGGAAGATCTCTCGAGGCCAAAAACCGTCCGCTCAACAAACTACCACTCGCCGCAAGGGTAGCGGTTTCCAAACAATGCCTGACCCAAGGTGACGGTCCCCTGATGATGACTTCCTCCCAGGCAATTTTTTTCGAACTTTTTTTACTGCGTACCCTTTTTTTCTGAAAATATTCCAACTATGATTGGCGGTCAAAATTTTTGTTGTCACTAACAAGCTCCACCCTTGTGGGCGTGCTTATCATATTTCTGTCTCTCTCGCACACTCAAATCAGTGTTCCCACGTTAATACACAGCCCTCTTAAAGCGCTCTTGAACTTTCAAACGCATTTCTCTCGAAACCACATTTTTCGAATTGGCCGGCATGATTTCTCAAAAACCGTTTGACCCATTGTTTTGAAATTTGTAGGGTAGATTTAACACATGTGTACGCATCGCCTGTACTAGGATAATTGAAAAATTCCTAACCGTTTTTTTTCATAAGGAAATAATCGAGAACAAAAAATGAATTTTGAAACAAAGTACAAAAACGTGTCAATTACTCAGTTGCAAAATTAAGAATTTTTTAATCTCTAATTTTTTCCATTTTCCAACAAAGGACCGATGAAAAAAGGGATGGTCTGCCCAAGCTCGCAGGTATCTGACCAGAAAGTAGTAACGAACTACAAAGTACGAACTTCAGCCTTTGAGAAAGAAATTAATGTCAAAAATTGTATGTGTGATAAATGTAATACTAATATGTACGGTGCTAATATGACAGGGTATACCATTCTAAGCTTTATTTACCTCAATATATATTAGAAACTGAAAAAATAACTAAAATTGGTCCGTCAGCCTAAAAATTCAATTCTCGGCGGGGATGAACCCAATTATTGACACCCCAGTCATTTGAAGAGGAAATGGTGAAGGAATCATATTAAACTTTAATAGTATCACTAAGAAGGAATAGTGAAAGAAACATTTTTTATCAATTACTTTCCATTTATAAACAAATAGTATAGCTTAAATTACTGAATTATCAGCATGTATTTAGTTCAAATTCAGAGTTTGTGATCCTCGGCTTCTTAAAAGACTGCTTTAGCAGAACTAGGAACTCCTTTAGCAGAATCAATAAGATCGTTAATATTTGAAGATTGATTTTTTTTAGTCCATATTTATTACGAAAGAATGTCTGCACAATTAAAAAAAATATATAAAACTTTTACCCTAAAAGCTGCCAGTCCTAAGTCTGGAAAAAGTGTGAATGAAAAATGACAGTCGCCACTTGCATAAATTCATTAAAAGTTAAGGAGAAAAGTGTCGAGTAGAGAGAGTAAGAAGGACTGTAGGGGCACGGGTCTCTTGAATCGACCGCGGACCGCAACTCGGATTTTCGTCTTTAGGAAAATTGACCCCGAGGCGCCACTCGGCTGCACGGGGCGAATGGTAGAGTAGCAGGGGACGAAGAGGAAGAATACCAGTATGTGAGATAGGGGTATCGGTGATAGTTATGTGATCATTAATATGTAAAGGTGGGAGGAAACAAAGAGATTATTACTGGAAGGGAGGGTAGAATCAGACAATCAGAAAGGGTGACATGGACGAGGGAGGCGATAGGGAAGTATCAGGAGCAGTTAGGAAAGGAAAGCTTTGAGGGGAAGTCGGTGGAAGAGATATGGTAGAATCTGAAAGAGAAAGTGTGTGTACAAAAGAAGGTATTTAGAAAGAAGGAGAAAGGAATTGTAGCCGTGATGTGATACAGAATGTAAAAAGATAAAAAGAAAGGTGAAAAGGAAGCACAGGAAGTGGAAAGAAGGAACTTCGAAAAGGGAGAAGTACGTAGAAATAACGAAAGAATTTTTTAAAGGTTCATTTCAGGAATCAGATACACGGAAGAGAGATGAGGGGATTAAAAGAACGAGGGAGGTAGGTGAGGAGTAGCTGAATGACGAGGAGGTAGAGAAGCAGATAGGGAAGCAGAAGAGTTCTAAGACAGCAGGGCTGTACGGAGTAGAGAACGAAGTGTGGCTGTTTGGCACACTAGTGACTAGAGCAGCGATTCCCAAACTAGTGCCGCCGGCCGATGAGGCTGCCGCCGGCAGGGGGATGCCACCCCGGGCCGGGCAGCTAGGCAGGCTCCCCGCTGCGA
>NC_046663.1:127219283-127223126 GCF_010883055.1 Belonocnema kinseyi
CAACAAAAGTGCGATAACTCTTGAAGTTATTATCCGATCTTCTTCTACCTTTTTTAACGTTTATTTGATAATCTAACAAATCTAACGGAATTTATTAAAATTATATTGATTAATATTTAACCAACTTTTCATTTTTCTCAACCGGCAAGCAACCGAGCACGAACGACTAGCGTCCAGTGTCTCACTTGGGTTCCAGTATTGTGAAAAAATTTGAGGGTGGGGCCCCTGCCGGTCCCAGCAGGGTGGAGGGATCGGTTGATCGTGTCACTGTATAAAAAAAGGGACAGGTAGAGGCAGGAAAATTATAGAAGGATTACGCTAATGAATACGGCGTACAAAGTATACGCGATGGTGTTGGCGGATAGGCTGCGGAAGGATGTCGAGAGGAAAGGAATACTGACGGAGGCGCAGGCGAGTTTTAGGAAGGGAAGGAGTACTATCGACCATATTTACGTCTTGCAGCACTTGGTGGATAGAGAATTAGCTAAAAAGGGTGCAAAAGTGTACGCATTTTTTGTATATCTAAAAGGCACGTTCCCTTCGGTGGATAGGAGGCGATTGTGCACTGAAAAAACTAGTTGGTTGGGACAACTAACAAAGTAGTAGGCCCAACTATTTTAGTTGTTAATATATGCCGCTGCTATTAAAGTGTTTGAGGCTACTACTTTTATTCGCAAGATTGGTAGTAGTTGTCCTTACTACTTTATTTGTTCTCGCTACAACTTTCGATGGTCGGTACTACTTTCAGGTAGTTTTGTTTACTACTTTAAATAGTAAGCGTTAATACTTCAATTAGTCTTACTATTAAATTAGTTATTTTACAAATAAATTAGTTGATCTTACTACTTGATGTAGTAATCCTTACTATTATATAATCTTATATAATATTACTATTCAATCTTATATTTTCTTACTATTCATATAATTATATTCATCCCACTGGAAAGCTGAACTGTCACGATGATGTATTTATACAAACTAGGGTACCTTTTCACGGAGGCCTGTTTTGAAGTATTCGTTGAATTTATTTGACACATCGAGTTCGCATCTAGGTTATCAATCAATCAAATTTGCCATAATCCAACAAAATAACTAGAAATAAATCCTATGAAAAATATTCATTCCATGATTGTTTCAAAACAGGCCTCCGTGAAAAGGTGCCCTAAGCGCAGGCCGTAGAGGACGCCCTTAGGATCAATAGTCTATACGATGCTCTTCAATATTTTCCACGTGTTTATACTTTATGCGTAAATGTTCAGATTGAAATGGCGATCATCGAAAACACGACGCGATATTCCGATGCGAATGTTGGCAGCACTGCTCAGATTTCAGTTCTACCAATATCGCCAAGGGGCAAAACTTGTGACCTTTACTACTTTTATTTCTTGGAAAATAAATTGCTGGTGAATGTAACTAATTTAATTGTTGTGACTACAATTACTATCCTCACTAACATAACCTTCATAGAAGGACTAACAGCGACTTGTTGCCGTACAAAACTGGTTAGTTACTGTTACCATGGAAGTAGTTGTTGTAGCTTATACCAACTCTACTAATAAGGAGCTTCTTGTCGGAACTAACCATTTTTTCAGTGTGGGTAAATTAAAATTAATTAATTAATAATACACTATTACTGTTAAAGTAATTCAAAGGCAACACAAATTATTTAAATGTCAACATTCCTTATATATAATTGTTGCAACATATTGAAAAAATACATCCCATTAATGTATATCACACATTATATGGTAAAATAGTCGAAAAATTTACGATGACTAAAAAAATAGCGAAAAAGTCGACTTTTTTCGATTTTTTGAAAATTTAAAGTCAATTAGGGCAAGAAGCCCTATGAAGTTTAACACGTATTTCCCGTAATAAAAATCGACGTTTTTGTAAATCTTTTTCAGAAACCTCAGTATCATCTCAATCGAGTTGAAACTCAATATTTCTCTTCACAATTAACTATAGAATACGAACAAAATATAGCTTTTAAAATATCAACATCATATGTCTGTTTTATAGGGTTTCAAAAAAAACCCAAAAGTGAAAAATGGATTTTGCGAGTTTTTGGCGCTAAATATGACTTTTTCAGCGGTTTTTTAAAAATACCAATTGTTTCTGGCACATGCAAAACCATTTGATACTGATAAATAGATGTTCACACAAATTGTTTAAACAATTTATTATGATTTTAGCCATTTTCTCATAGAATGGAGTTACAAAGAAGCAGTTCAAAAATTGTCCGTTTGTCCAATTTTCAATTAGAGGGAAGTGATAGTTCATCAATGTTAATAAGAGTGATTGTTTAATCAATTTATTATTATTGCCAATATTATTCTCGTAGAAAAATTCTAAAAAATTGCAGTTAAAAAAATTTACTTTTAGTCAAATTTGTAATTTGGATAATTTATGTAATTAATTGAAGTCGAGAAAGTTAATTGTTTAAACAATTTATTGTTATTAATATTATATTTAAATAATGCTAGATCTAATTAATTATTAAGTTACGCCTAATTAAAAATAGACAAACAGTTGAAAATTTTAGAAAAATCCAGAACATTCTACAACTGTAAAAAAAATTTCTGGTAATTTTACCACTTTCAGAGTAGATCCTATTATTACCTACTCCCAAAATAACGAAATATAATTTAAAAATCTTAATCCTTTTCCGTATCAATAAATTGAGATATATTCTACTAAAACTAAATATTATACGTGTTAAATACAATATTCGAAATTGAATTTGAGCCTACTACGTTGATATGTTTAAGTTTAAAAATTAAGTCTCTACTTTTTAAGATTTTAAGCCAGGGTTTAGGTTGGCGTTTACAGTTTTCACCGTCCAACTACCTGCGTATCATCAAGACAGGTAATAATTTGAGGCAGGATATTTTTTTATACAGCAGTCAGGTGTATTTTACTGTAGGAATGCTGTGAAAAAAGAGAAAGTTTTACAGGTGAGTGATGATGAAAAGAATATTGAAAATTTGCAGACGTCAATTTGTAAGAAGTTTTTCTTGAGATTAGTTCATTCGAAAAAATCAGTTGTAAATACTTTGAATGTGCAAAAGCAATATTGTTAAACTTTTAAAAGTATCAGTCAACCACAACTGTAATATTAAAATACTGAATAATGTAAAATAAATAAACTCTTTGCACAATTCTCCTTTAAATTATATTATTTGAAAATAACTTTAAACATGCTGAAATAAAATAATTAAAATTCTAGTCACCATTACAAATTTATATTGAAAAGTTAGTCGCCTTAAGCACCCTAACAGATATTTCGTATCTGCGGTGCTGCTTGGGTAGGAGAGGAGAGCATCTACTTTCGGCGAGAAAATGATAGACATCTGCCTTTCAAACTTAACAACTCAGTCAAAAAAAAAAATGCCAGCGCAACAAAAAAATAGTCAATTGAAAGCTGAAAGTGTTCTACGTAAATGAGCTTGAGGACGTTTATGTACAATGCATTTTTTTGCTTTGCAGACTGAAAAATGTAAAAAGGATGGTAAAAAGGATTTTCGGGTACATTTAAGAACAGTCAAGTTTAGAGCATTATTTCTTATACAATGGGCGACGGGAAGAATTTCAAAAAATTCATGAGTATGAGGAAAACTGTTGTGAACCAGTTGCAGTTGAGAAATTTAAAAAATAATAAAAATTGTTGCTTAAAAGCACAAAAATGTGCAACTATATTATCTTCAGTTCTGATACAGATATTAAAGCGATTCAAACTGCAAACTACGAGGGTGGATTGATAAGTTTCCGGCCTGACCAAGAAAAACAACGTTTTTAAGAATTTTTTTTTTTTATTTCTCAACATAATCTCCTCCAAGGCTG
>NC_046663.1:127223226-127252072 GCF_010883055.1 Belonocnema kinseyi
ACAAGCTATCTAAGGATGGTACTATAGAACGCCACCTCAAGGTAGGCCTGGTGGCGCCATCTCTTGGTCAGGCCGGAAACTTATCAATCCACCCTCGTATAATTGATAGGTTCTGTATTTATTTTCAATCACCCAGAAGGATGTGTTAGTCTTCTTTTTTGTGAAAATCGCGATATTTTTTGACATTTTTTTTGTTGGAAAACAAGTGACAGAAAGCAGGGGGAGCCCTTTTTTTGTTTTACTGCCGACCGCTGGTCCCTTTCTTTGACCCGTGGCCAGGTGCCATCCAAGCATTCAGAACTAGGGGACGAAGAATGGTACCAGCGGTCGGCAGTAAAACAAAAAAGCCCCCCCCCCCTGCTTTCTGTCACTTGTTTTCAAACAAAAAATGTCTAAAAATATCGCGATTTTCACAAAACAGAAGATTAACACATCCTTCCGGACGATTGAAAATAAATACAGAGCCTATCAATTACAGTTTGTAGTTTGAATCGCTTTAATAGCTGTATTACAACTGAAGATAATATAGTTGCACATTTTTGAGCTTTTAAGCAACAATTTGTATTATTTTTTAAATTTCTCAACTGCAACTGGTTCACAACAGTTTTCCTCATACACATGAATTTTTTCAAATTTTTTCCATCGCTCCTTGTGTAAGAAATAATGCTCTAAACTTGACTGTTCTTAAATGTACCCAAAAATCCTTACTTTTTTTACATTTATCAGTCTGCTAAGCACACAAATTTTTTTACATAAACGTTTTCAAGCTCATAACGTAGAACACTTTCAGCTTTTAAATGACTGGTTTTTTGTTGCGCTAGCATTTTTTTTGACTGAGTTGTTAAGCTTCAAAGGCCTGCCTATAGTTTTCTCGCCGATAGTAGGCACGCGTTTACCACCACTCTCGCTCTCCAGCCGAAATGTGGTAAGCGCAAAACATGTGTGGCTGGCGGGAATTTCTCCAGGTTGGGCCTGTCTGATTTATACCGTTCTAAAACACGCTCTTTTACACATAATTTTATTTTTACCAGTTTTACATTATTTTCCGCAACTTTGAACCTTTACAATTACTTGTACTTATACTACGTTCAGAGCTGTGCAAGTACGCGGCGTTATCAATTATCAAATTCAAAGATGTGAGATTACGTTAGAAAAAGGAATTTTTAACATTTTCTGTACTTTTACTATTAACAATTATTTTTCTTAATTTGAATTCATTATTACTTCACTCCTATTGAAAACTGGACAAAAACTAGAAATTTCAGAAAAAACTGGTCTTCATCCCAGACATCAACACTATACGAATATCCATATAGTTTCCATTCTGAAATATTTATGCTTTAATGACTGGCCTAGTTAGGTCTTTATAAAAATTGGATTTAACCAGCTAAGGGCTTGTCGATCGTAAATCTTTGAAAAGGGTCCAATCCGCTGATAGCATCTTTGACGTTCCCGCATGCAGGACCTTAAATTCGGTGCGATGAACATAGGAAACGTTTGCTCCGATCAAACACCCTCGCGCACATGTCATAACAATTGAGTCTGCACGTGCTGCTATTGAATGCGGATACAATTTTCTTTCTGAGCTATGTTAGGATGCGTATACATCCACGGAGAAAAATGGATGGTCAAAGTTAGATGGTCAAAATTTGGAGAGTCAGACATTCCTTTTACATGGTCAAACAGTCCTTCCAAAGATATTTCGACACAATTAAAAATACTCTCATTTTACGGCCAGTCTGACTTTTATAAGAGAATCAGACTCGCTATCAGGGATAACTAAGATATACCTTTCGGTATGGTCAACATGAAAATCTTATTTTCAGCCATTTCGACCATCTACGAAGGAGCAGATAAGCCATCGCCTATATAGTCAATTGCTTGATTTTTGCGCGTCAATCGTGCGCGTAAAATTTAAAGGTCACCTGACCACCATGCAGTAGTGCTATCCGTCAAGAAAAGAAAGTTTTTACCCTATAATATTCATGTATAAAGTGCGTGCATCCATTGAGAATTTAATTAAACCATCTTATTATGTAGGTATCTTTTTTAAATAAGTAATAGTAATAATAATAATATCTTACCTAAATAATGTGACATTTGAGATATTTAATTATAATCTTTTTGAGGTTGATATAAGTTTGCAGTAGATTATCATTATTTCAGTAATAACTGGTAATTCTGACATGAACCGAATAAGCTTACACTTGAATGGTATTTATTAATTTTAAAGTAAATCTTTATTTTCAGTTCTAACATCCTTCCACCCTTGAGATCTATGAGATTCATGTAGGCACAAATGCAAGGGCCATGGTCATTGCACAATATGCTTAGAGTAATAAATCATCAGAGACAAATCCACTTTATTTATACATCTTTATATCCTTATTTAAGATTAAAAGAAAATTTTTATTTACAGTTGAAAATTAAACTTCTTTTTAGAATTTTTCTTTTTTTGGAGTAAAAAGATATTTTTTTAACTTAAAATTGAACTATTTTATTAAAGTTTTATATTTTTGTGTTGAAAATTCTATTGTTTTATATAAGAAATTCGTCTTTTTGTTTTTGAAATTTAACATTTTGGTTGAAAAGTCAGATATGTGATAGAAAAATAACAAATTTTGTAGAACATTTGTTCTTTTTTTTATTAAAATGAATTTCTAGAATGAAAAATTAATCTTTTTAAACAAAAATTTACCTTTTTTTTTCCTGATTAAAAGATCATTTTTAAATTTAGGAACTCAACTGCTTAATTCCAGATTTATGTAGTTTGTCGAAAATTCGTCTTTTTGGTTGAAAATTAATCTTCTCGATTGAAAATTAAACTATTTGGTGCAAAATGTACGTATTTTGTTGACATTTTATTTTTAAGGTCAAAAAGTAAACATTTTAACTTACAACTTAAATACTATTTAATTTAAAACTCCCTTTTTTCTTGAAACTTCATATTATCGGGTTTAAAATTCCACTATTTAGTATAGAAAATTCGACTATTTGTCTTGAAAATTCAACTGTTTTTCGAAAGATTCATTTTTCTTAATTTAAAATTAATTTACCAATTAAAATTTTAATGTCCACTGTAAAAAATAAAAAAATTCTACCACTTAGAATGGTAAAATTATCAACAAAAAATGGCGCAATTTTACTACTCTGATTAAGGGGTAAATGCCACTTGCATACTAGAGGTTCCAACCAATCTTGTAACTTTACGATTTTTAGACTGACATAGCAAGGCTTTGTAAAATTACAGTTTTTGCTTGTGAATCTGTGACTTTCAGAGTAGCTAATAAATGGACCTACTTTCTGAGTGTTGAATTTGTTGACGCTGGTAAAATAGTCCAGACGCCATACCCAGTCCTGTCGCATCTTATATGTCGCCAAAATATTTTGAATGATTCGTATGCAGAATGATCTCCTGATTCCGAATCGGTGTGCTATTTCTTCGGCAGATTGTGCGTTCTCGAGATATTCGCAATTGATAATTTTTTAATTACTCCCGATTAAAGCTTTTCCATTAAACGTATTTCGATTTTTTTTCTGCACTTGATTAGCTCATTGCATGACGAATAAAAAATGTCGAAACATATTTGCCCTCCGACAAATATTTATTGCACAATAGCAACTAATAGGTGAGAAAATTGGAAAAAAATTCTGTCTGCAATATCTTCAAAAATATCATCTAAAAGAGAAATATTTTTTTAAGTTCTGAAAATAACGGCTAAAATACACACTTTTTATAGTAAACACTATTTCTCTAAAGTTAATAATTTCCTGGCAAAATGGAGTTTTATTGGGTGAAATTCTGCGGTGTGATAATAAATAGTCATTTTTAGTAAATTAAATTCATGTTAGAGACAATATTTTTGCTCAAATATATTGTTGCTGTTTCCAGGCACAAAGTTCCTGTGAAATTATGGTGAAATTTTTTTTAATTTAAGCAACTACGCATGAATAATCAATTACGGGGTTTCAAATACTAACAACTTTCCAACGAAAAGTTATAAATGTTTGAAATTTAGCATGATAATTCTCTAAAGGACCACTAAAACAATGATGTTAAGAAAAAATTGTTTATAAAAAAATTGTAACCTGTAGAACAATGTAAATTCCAATTATTTATCTACAGTTCTATATGCAGTGGGAACTTGGCACGGTGCTTAAACAATCCTAGATAGTTATCAACTTTCCTTTTTTTGGAAGAATTTGACAATGGGGCTATAAGTGATGCCGTAAACTAGGAAACATGCTAACAACGGGCCAGGTCAGAAACCATTGGCGTCGAATCGTCGTAAATACCGAGCAAGGGTTGGCGGCCCACTCAGCCACAATGATTGCACTGAATTATTCTTCCAGGAAAACTGACTTAATTATGAAAAGAAATGGTGTTTTGTTAAAGTAAAAAAAAAACGATTCAGACTCATTTACAACATTAATATTATGAAATAATTTTTTCATGTACTTTATTATTGTATAATTAGTATTAATATATGTTCTAATTCAGGAATTTATTTCTTAGACGTTGTTTTGTTAGGTGTCGATGAGTCCGTATTCAGTTACATATCGTGTCGTTATATATAGTAATATCTCTAAATTATTTATCATTCATCTAATATATTTATGGTATCGTCGGTGTGGCCATTTTAATCGAAGGAGAAAAATCCCGGTAATTTCTCGGTTTTTTTCTCAGTTCGCAAACATTTTTCATGATCAAAAAATAAAAAAATTTGGTCTCCAAAGCTAAAAAAATTTCTTATTGAAGTAATAAAAAATAAAGTACAAATTAAATATTACAGCACTCAAAGTGAAGCTCTTGAATTTTGTTGTTTTTGAATAAAAAAAATTTTATATTCAAATGTTCAATAATTTACACGTATAAAATGTAAATTAGGTACAAACACTTTTCAATGCAAGAATTTAATTCTAAATATCTTTTAAAACTAATGACATTTTTCATACAATTTTTAGAAAATCCTGCTTATTCTTTATAGAAAAAACTTGATTAATTTCAAGTTTTAAAAAGTTTAAAAATTAATGTGAAATTTAAAATGATTTTAAATAATTTAAACGAGTTGTACGTTCGTTCAAAATTCGCCTATTCGTACCGAAATTTTCGAGCATTGGCCGCAGCCTCATTTAAAACAAAATTTCGATCATTATTTAATTTTATTCTGATTCTAGTATTTCAAGGAAATAAAAGAAACTGATTTTTGTAGAAATTAAATAATTTCTTATTTCTTAATACAGCAAAATAGTTTCACGGTGTCGAATGAACCCATGAACCCTTCTGCTAGCATTTTCTATTTCCACGCCTATGGGCCCCGAACCAGCCGGCCAGATGAGCGCTTCCGAGTTTACAATGTCACTTACCGAGCCCATTGTCGAATTCTTAAAAAAAAGGGAAGTTAATAACTATTAAATGAATAGAAATTAAGAAATTTAAATTACATGACTGAATTTCAAATAATCTCTAAGTTTGTTTAAGCTTCGTGCCAAGTTCCCACTACACATAGAACTGTAGATAAATAATTGGAATTTAGATTGTTCTACAAGTTTGTATACACAATTTTTTCTCAACATAATTGTTTTAGTGGTACTTTAGAAAATTATCATGCTAAATTTCAAACATTTATAACTTTTCGTTGGAAAGTTGTTAGTATTTGAAACCCCGTAATTGATTATTCATGCGTCGTTGCTCAAATTTAAACAATTTCACCATAATTTCACAGGAACTTTGTGTCTGGGAACAGCAACAATATATTTGAGCAAAAATATTATCTCTAACATGAATTTAATTTACTAAAAATGACTACTTATTATCACACCGCAGAATTTCACCCAATAAAACTCCATTTTGCCAGGAAATTATTAACTTTAGAGAAATATAAATGTTTGGACATTTTTTATTCGTCATGCAATGAACTAATAAAGTACAGAAAAAAAATCGAAATATGTTTAATGGAAAAGCATTAATCGGGAGTAATTAGAAAATTTATTAATTGCGAATATCTCGAGAACGCACAATCTGCCGAAGACGTACCACACCGATTCGGAATCAGGAGATCATTCAGCATACGAATCATTCAAAATATTTTGGCGACATATAAGATCCGACAGGACTGCGTATGGCGTCTGGACTAAAAGTACAGAAACTGTTAAAAATTTCTTTTTCCAACGTAATCTCACGTCTTTAAATTTGATAATTCATAACGCAGCGTACTTGCACAGCTGTGAACGTAGTATAAGTACAAGTAATTGTAAAGTTTCAAAGTTGCGAAAAATAATGCAAAAATGGTAAAAATAAAATTATGTGGGTAAAAGAGCGTGTTTCAGAACGGTATAAATGATGGAAAAATTTATTTGCAAAATTGATAAAAAATGTTAAACAGGAATTTTTAAATTAAAAAACTGCTTTCTATTGTATTCCTTGTTTGAACGGGAAATTTACAATTTCTAGTAAAATTGACATTATTCACATTTATCATGTAGATGCTAAAGTTAACATGATGAATAAAAACACGAATATTTTTGGTTAGAATACCATCACCTAAAATTCATCATCCATTTGTAATTTTACAGAATCTGTCTGGAAACTTAAATAACCTAAAAGTTAAATCCCATACTGAAAGTGGATATTCGTTATTTTCAGTGAAAACGTTACTTTGGGAGTAAGTAATAATCGGACCTACTCTGAAAGTGGTAAATTTATCAGAAATTTTTTTTACAGTGTAGGATTCAAGATTTATGTAATTTCTTAGAAATTTATTTGTTTTGTGATTCATAATTTTAGCAGAAAATTCATACCTTTGGTAGAAAACTAAATATTTTTCTTAAAACTTCCCTTTTTTGAAGTAAAAAATTTTTGAACTGAAGGATTAACTATGTGGGGAAAAATTAAATTTTTGTTAGAACTTTCTTATTCTCGGGTAAAAAATTCTATTCTCTTATATAAAAAAATTGTCTTCCAAAAATTTAACTAATCCGTGTTTGGATGAAACTTTATCCTGCGGATTCAAGAAGATGAAAATTCATGTATTTTGTTATAAATTAGTTATTTTTGGGGCGAAAAAAATAACAGAGAAAGAACAGAAGTGAATTTTTGTTGTGGGTAATTGTCAAGTGGATAAAGCTGAATTTTTTTGCATCGAAACAAAACAAGATTCAATAGAGTTGTAACAGGTAAAGGTTACTTTGAAATCACTGCAAAGATTACATTTTCTTTCTTTCATTAATCTTTTGTGATTTCAAAATCGACTGTTTTCCAAAACAATTTACTTTCTACCTTAAACATTTAACTTTTATTTAAAAAAAAAACTGATATAATGATTGTTATGCTAATTGATTATTTTCCAGGCAATATTTATGGGACGGATCACAAAGAAGAAAATCAGCTGGAAAGCGACGCTTGAAAACTTTTAAGTATTGTAGTTTCAGTATTTAAGTATGGAGCGTTTAGTTTTACTTTTTAGTTTGAGGTTGAAAAAAGGCTTTAAATTTTTGTGATCCAAATGAAAATAATTATGATTATAATACGTTGTCACTTATGTACAGTTTCTTGCACCTCGTAATTGAAACTTCTGATTGCTCATTAGCGTGTTTTTCTGTTAGGCAAAGTGCAGTCCAGAAAGTTATCATATAAGTTATATATAATAAGTTATACATGATAAAAAAAAATATGAATTTATAACGACAGTATTTAGCACATTTTTACCCATTATAACTAACTTATAATTCATTTTATTACAATTATATTTCTAATTTATTTATTTTTTAATTTATGCAATGTTTTTGAATACAATGTTGAATATTTTATACTCTATATCTGAATTCGCATATGAAGTTATACTAATTGCAGAGCACGATGACTTTTATCCATTCATGAATAGATTTTATTCCATACCAATCAGTAAAAAAATACTAATTCGTATAAAAAGCGTTGAAATTGAATTCATAAATAATCTTTTCTCATTAATTACATTTGCAACTATTTTTACACGAATAAGTATGGCGTACAGTAAAGTTACCATACGCGTGTACTCAAATAAGTATACGCGTATACTAAATTTCATGCACGCATACTCTAAACTCAGTATGTGCATATATAATACTAAGCACAAACATAATATTCATCGTACACATTTTACTGTGACAGTCACTAATAGCCTATGCCCTATTGGTTATCCTGCAATGGTGCAGTCTGTTCTGCACCGAAGCAGGTCGGAGTGAGAAGGAACAAGTAAGAAGGAGCGAACGGACTGCTCTTGGAGTACACCGGTTTGTTTAAAGTTAATTTTTGTTGCAGCAAATCTTTCATCGGAAATCAATGTAAAGTTTACCTTCTGTTTTTTCTTTGATCTTAAAAAAAAAAACAGAAAAGCATTTTTTTTGTAAACATGTGCGTATGCATTTTTCATGTTGATAATTAATGTTTCTAGGTATGGGCCTTTACAAAAATACGTAAAGCTTTCCGATAAAAGTTGTTGTTTAAATTACTTTTTTCCGAAAAATATGCTCAAACTGGTTTATAAAAGAATTGTCTTCTATATCTGATTTACAAATAATGTTTCGAAATACTTAATGGATTATTCTGGCTCATGATCAGAATGTCCCGTGAATAATAAGAATATTTTTTCAATAATATATTGAACACGCAGCTCTTGTTAGGATTATAACACGACCAATGATTTGATGAGCATGGGGAGTTACGTCTACTTACTCTACAGGAAATTGAAGGAGGTTCGATAAAATGATAAGGGTATTGGAGGATTGGAGATGGTGGTGGTGGAAAAATTAGAAGGTTCATCACAGCTGCCGAAGAATTATTCCCTGATTGGTGAGAGGGCCTGAGTGAAAATAGGTATGCTTGAGATTTGGAGTCTTTATTTTATTGGCTTAGGATACTAGATCCGCATAGTTTTAGAATGGGTTTTACTTCATAGCAGCAATATATTACCGTCTAGCTCTAATCTACGACCTATGCAACTGACGCCTTATCATAAATTCAAGGAATTTTTGTGAACAGAGTGCAAGAGCTAATAAGTTGTTTTAGGACTCTTACTTCTCAGTTCTTGCGAGTCCCACATGAATTCTAAAAACGACTTTGAACACTTACTAAGCCTGCTAGGTATTTCACTCGCACTTATGCTTCCCTATGATTGGTATGTATATGACATTGCAGTAAAGATTTGAATTTAAGGTACGTAACTAAATATGTTTTTATCTTCATTGTCTTATTGCACCTTGGCTCTTCTTTCTACCATTAAAAATAAATCAATAGGAGTCATACCACTGTCATCAGAAATCATTGGAAATTAAGGGACAAAATTTCAAAAAGAGTGAACCTTCACTTTTACATACCTCTGTGAACTGAAACAGCAGTCAATATTAACCCTGATGAATATTTTGGTAAGGAGAGATAGACAACAAAAATGTCTTTAATTATTGCACAGTTCACTTTCACACTATCACATATTCCCAGAAGATCACTAAAGACTTGAAATCTTATTGCTTTTTATTATAACTTGATTTTGTAAAAGCGGGCGATATACTACCCTTGCATTTTCGCAACACACTGCACACTGTAAATATGTATATTACACACACATACATATTTCTACACCATATACACAAAATAAGGGAAAAAGCTATATCGATTTTAGCCATTAATTATTACCTATATTCAAAAATTCTCACGATGTGAATTCGTACTTCTGGCAGTTGTTTGTTCGTGAAAGACCTATCCATGCTTGTTTATTGCAATTGAATATTTAAGACCGAGGTTGATAGGGAGTTAGACTTGAACGTGAAATACGCGTCGGTAACTATGATCACAGAGTACCCGTGATCCATGGGGGCAATGGGACGACTGGAATGGAAACCAAATTGTGGGGGCCCCTTGGCTCTGGCGGAGGGGGCTAACCTAGAGGGGTGGCGATGACTACGAGGGTCTGTCTATCCAGCCTGTGTTCCACAGGATAGGAACCTCAATCCTATTGGTCTAGCCAGCCGCTAGCGTCTAGCTACTGCTAGCCTGCTGCTGCTCTTTCATCAAAAAATGTCTGCTTCCCGTGTCTGGATTCTAGTTTCCCGTACTACCTTAACTTGAACGGCCTTAACCCATGAGGCGAACAATTCAGGTAGACGTCCAGCTCCCAGGATTCAAGGCTCCGGCAGCTTATATTAATGCTGAATGGTCCAAACTTCGAGGCGTCTATTCTTTCGCCGTCCAGATGCTTTTACTCCCACACAGAAGAAAGGTAAATATAGCCCTCTAGCTATTTTTAATAGTGTTGAACTTCTTGAGCATTTTCAGTACTCAAGATTCGTCCAAAATATATACTCTTTATTCTTTAATATTAAAACTTAGAATATAAAATCGGCTAATTTTGACAGATACACAGTAATACACGAAACTGATTTTTAAGAATAACTGAATTTCATTTTTAACTTAAATTAAGTAAATCAATTAATTTCAACAATAAATTAGTCTTAAATACCGCGTCGCTATATAAAATATGCAGTAATCTAATGAACAACTAATAGGCATGTTACCTTTCTAATGATTTTCAGTCATGTAATCTGAAATTTATTTGCGCTAGCAGAAAGGCGTTCGCGAACTGTGATGCACTAGCACTTATCAGTCAAAATACCCATTGGTGCGTGAATCGCGGTATGTTGGATGTAGGTATACAGCAAAACCTCGATTAGCCGAGGTAATGTTAGGAGGAGATACCTCGGATAAGCGAAAACTCTGATATATCGGAAGAAGTACAAAATTCGGAAGAGTTATCTATTTTTTACATATTTTAAATAGAAAAATAAATATAAACATTTAGCAAATAAAAGTAAACAACTTACGAATATGGATTTATCTTTATGGTACAAAGCATTGTAACTATAGCTTGGCTCAAGGAAGTCGGTAATAGAGGACTTTTTCAATCTGCTTAATCGTTTTTGGCTGTAATATTGTCTCGGATAACGCGGAGCCTTGGATAATCGAGGTTCTACTGTAATTTGATAGTTGGTGAAACATGTTCACTTACATAAACCAAAATAATTATATTTAAAAAATTGTTTACATCCAGAAATTAGATTAGAATTTTTGATCCAAATAAGTTATTCAGTTCGGAGAAAATGAAATTCTTGTGCAATGGTGTCGCGGTGTAACAAACTGTTATCACTTTTTTGGTTTTGAAAATAATTAAATGAGATTATTTGTATATTAAATTAGACACTACCTGAAATAAATTATTTTGGCGAATAAAACCAAACTAGTCATAAATTTCATAAAAATTGTTTATCATAAAAATATACCTCGTATTGCATTATTGTATTGAATTATATTGTATTATTATAATAATCACAATAATTCTTCATTATTATAATTATTAATTTATAATTACATTTATTATAATTGCTTTATTTATTATAATTAATGATTTTATTCTTAACCATTTATGATTAATTTGTATAATAGTTAAAATAATAAAAACATTACTTTAGCAGACTTTATACAATTACTGCAAATGATTTATAATAAGTTCAGCAATAAAAAACACACTGCAAGAAAATTTGTATACTTTCTTCGTTATTTCCAAAATCGGCAGTGTACATAGTACGGAATTATAATTCTACAAATATGTTACAAGGCACTTACAACTTTTTAATAGCGCACTTTCCCGTTTTGATATTCTATATAAATATAAGTGACATGTTTCTGATTTTCATTTTAGCTTTATACGATTATTTATAAGAGTGTTCTCGAGGTTTTCTGCAATTCGCACATGCAGCGTTAAACATGGTTTGAACTCATACCTAACGTCCTTTTAAAAATGGAGGTCACTTTACGAATCTCTACGGGCCATTTGATTGGTTCACTTTTTTTAGTTGCGCGAGCTGAGACCATAGCTTCTTAGATCATGTATCCAACATAAACGTTTCACAAACGATTAAATTATACATATTTCCAGCATACCAAGATCCACGCGTCAATCGAAATTTTTACTAATTGTACCCGTGCAGAAATTGCAAGGGGGCGGATGGTGTGGCTCGCGTCAGAACCACGTCGGGTCGGGTTAGGTTAGACAAGATTATGTGAAGTTTTCTGTTATCGTTTTTTCTTTACTCGAACTTAAAGTGCCAAAAGCAAAAAGTAGATTGCGATTTCGGAATCACATAATTATTGGTGAGATTTCTTATATTCGTAATGAAGGCGAAGGTAAGCTTTAATTCTCTAGAATCAACATCACAATTAATTTTTAGGTTCTAAAGATTTCTAACCATGAATTCGAGAGAGCGTCGTTATTTTAAGCGTATTTACTATTTATGTAAAAAAAATATATCTTCCAGATTTTTAGAATTTTATATTTTGTTGCTGATATTGTGAAATTAGAAATTACCTTATACCAACTGTATTCAGAAGATTAAAAAATATTTATAATGAAAATTGATTTGTGTGCGTGTGTCTGTGTGTGTGTAATAGCTCAAAAATGGAAAATTGTTTGTTAAAGCAGAATAATTTTCTTCGAAATGCAAACTCTTATCGATAAATTCAAGCAATAGAAACAGATAATGCAAGGTAGACTATTGAAAATGAGATATAATGTATCAAGATATATGGTGTAGAATATTGAAAAATTGAAGTTTTGTAAAATACAAAGTTGAAAAAATATTAATATAAAAGCTTTGGAAATTTTATCAATTATAGGAATAAAAAATTAAAGGGGCCATATCTGGGCCAGATTAGGCCCTGTCGGGTTGGGCGTTTCTTTTACGGTCTGGCGATAGACTGATTATCCTATCGGGCCCACTTTTTTCCCGATCGTGGCCCGACCGGCGCCCAACCAAAATTTCTCTACGGGTAAGTGTTCGTGCACGCCTTTTTTCTAGCGCACGACTGAAAATAATTTGATAGGTAACATTTTTCTCAGATGTTCATTTATTACTGCATATTTCAGATAGAGATATAGTATTAAAGGCCCATTAATGGTTGAAATTAATTGATTTACTTAATTTAAGTTAAAAATGAAATTCAGTTATTCTTACGTCAGATTCTTGTATTACTCTACATATTAATAGTGAGAGCCAATTTTTTATGTCGGATTCATTAAGGATCGCGGAGAAAAATCCCTATTTCGAAATCAGTTTTAACCGCCGGAAATGTCCATGTCAACGTCGAGGCATCTAGGATTGTGTTCATGGACCTAGAACTGGGAACTGGTACTTTAGAAATCAGGATCCACGATGAACATTACTAGCTCTTTCTGCTGTTCCAACCTATGGACCCTCGAAACCATTGTAAACCGGACTCGCGCTCGATAATATATTTATCTCGCTCCTACATTTGTGCGCAGAATTTTAAAATTAAAGGCCAAAGCATCGACAAATGTCATTTGGTGATTGTGAATTCTCTTTTGTTAAAGATCTTTCGACTTTAACGAACACATTCTCATCACATATCTCGTGCTTCACACTCAATTTGGTATAAAATGCGAACTTTTCTACATTATGTTCAACTTTATTATGTCAAATGTATAATGTATTTTATATTTATTTCTGTAGCTTGGTCTGGAGCTGTTTATTCAGATATTGCAAAATAAAGTATAAATCTTATTTTTAATGATTACTTTAATATTTGTTTCTTATTTTGCAATAAAATTTTATTCTCAGTGACCCTGAAAAATGTATATCATTTTAATAAATGTATACTATTGCCAATCATAATATGCATTAGTATTGGAACAGAAGTATTTTCATTGCCTTATTTTTGTCATTAAAAAAATGCGCATTCTAATAAAATAAAAATTTGTATTAAACATTTTATTGCAACTTGTGTTTTTGTTCCATAAATTTAATTTGTTTATATTCAAAGTAGATATAATTTAGGCGAAAAATGTTGTTAAATAAAATTTTATTGTATCTTATGTCCTTTTTCCAAAAAGTATTTTTTTTATTTGTATATATTTTTATAACCAGAGTTTGTAACAAATTTGTAGATATTTTTTTGTTAAATAACTTTTGTCTTTTAATTTTTTTCGTCTCTTGCGTACTTTTTCCAAACGTTTAATTTTTTCATTTTCAATATTCTTTTTTGCAATTGAAAGAAAATCTACTCGTCCTAACTAAAAATGATTAATAACAAATTTATAGATCTTTTCGGGTGAACGTCTTTTCTGTTAATTTTAGTTCGTACCTTGTGCCGTTGTTAAACAAATTTAATTTTTTTATTTTGAAAGTTATTGTTTACGAATAAAGCAAAAACTACGTGTCCTATCGAAAATTATGCATGAAAAATTTGAATGCTGTTTTGGTATTTTTTGAAGAGTAAATTTTGTCTTTATTTTTTTCATAGCTTGTGTCCTTTGTCCAAAAATCACTTTTTTTTATTGTTTTTACGAATAAAAAAAATTGCGCATCCTATAAAAAAAATAACGATTAAAAATGTGCTCTTTTTTGGATAAACAAGTTTTGTCTCTTAAGTTTTTTTTGTAGCTTATGTCGTTAGTCCAAAAAATTTATTTTTTAATTTTTTATGTTGTTTTTTACGAGTAAAAATAAAAGCTACGCGCCCTATCGAAACGTGATTAATAACCAATTTGTAGATCTTTTTAATACGCGCAATGTTAGTTTTTAATTTTTAACTTTTCGACCATATTAAACAAGTTTTTATGATAATCTTCTAGGGCTTTCAAAAATCACGTTTTTCTTCTCTTGACTTTTTTATATCATGCATTTTTTGGCTTAAAATGTTAATTTCAGTTTGTTATTTGGTACTAAGAATAACCGTACATATAATTTTTTAATCTTGCCAAAATATAACAATTTTTGAAAATGCGCATACTTTTTGAATTTTCATCCAAAATAGTTGGTTTATGAACTCGTTCTTTTATTTTAGGCCTTAAAAAAGTGTGCCAAAGCAGAATCCGATCTGATCAATTTCCGAAAGTTATCGTGCCTACAGGATACAGACTACAGGCGGACACCTTCGTAAAAATCTTTTTTTCTGACTCGGGGGGTCTCAAAACGTGGATATTTAATGAAAACCGACCAAGTGAAATTTGACATAAAACCAACCTTCTCGTTAGGATGAGAATGTAATAAATTTATTTTTTATGAATCGATCGGAAGAATCAAATGCGCCCTATAAACTACAGCAGCGATTCCCAAACTAGTGCCGACGGTCGGCGGCCCGACCGCGGTCGGGGAAGCCACCCCGGGCCGGGCAGCCCCCTAGGGGGGAAGCCAGCCAGGGCCCAGCTCCTCGGCAGCCCCCCGCTATGAGAACCCTTTCATTGTCATGCGATTTAATGCTGTTTCAATAACTAAAATCCTAAAGACGTGGCCCAATTCAATTCTAATTATCTGAATCATTTGCCTGATGTAATTTTAAGAAAATGAAAAAAAAGTTGATGAAAATCGGTTAACATTTCGAGTAATTAAGCACATCTTTAAGTACATGCAAAATTACAATAACTGTCAACTGGCATTGAAGATATTAACCGATTTTCATCAACTTTCTTTTCATTTGCTTAAAATCAGATTAGGAAATTGATTCAACTAATTAAAATTTAATTTATTAACATTTTAACACATATTAATTTTTCTCAGCCGGCTCTAATTCTCTCGCGTGAAGCATGAAACCTCCCACATGACCCACAGTCAAGTATCCCCCTTGGGTTCTAGTAGTAAGTAGAGGGAAAAAAATGTTAGGGTGGCGGCCCTGCCCCTCCCTGAAAACTGCAAAAAAAGTTTGGGAATCGCTGAACTACAGTCTCTGGGATTCAGGAGCGAACACGTCACATAGGTCAGCCTTACACCGATGAGCGAAAGGTTAACTAGACGCGCGTAGAATTATTGGGTGGAGCAAAACTTTCACCCCGAAAATGTCGTGAAGGGAGGGTTGCTAACTTCAATTTTGATGACCTACGTTACCGGCAGTGTCGATTAGCTGGCCTATTTTAATTGTATGAGTTGGCAACACTTCTTCTACGCTATTTTCGTGGCGAAAGTTTCGCATCCCCCCAACAGTACTAGCATCGACATATAGAAATGGACGGTTAATGCTGTGTGAAGAACGGTAATGGGCTCTAGAGAGAGAAAAAACATATGAGACGTAGACCTATCTCTTTCTAGATAAAGCTGATTGGTCGAGAATATTTTCGTTGGGTGAAGTTTGGCGCAGCACAGGACCGTGCTTTGTGTCGCGAGTGCCCCAATAATGTGACTTATCGCACTTTTCAGAACTGATTGGTTTATAATTTATTTAATGATAATTTATTGTAAATAAATGTAAAAAATGGTGGCAGCCTGTGCAGTTTGTGGCCGTTGTCAAGACGTTTACATGGGAATATGTTTTCATACGTAAGTAAAGTTATTGAATATAGTAAAATAAAAAATGTTCCAACAAACACAAAACCTCAAATTATGAAGTTTTGTACCTATGCAATACAAATGATTATTTTTTATGTTATAGAAATATTGTTCAAATTTTTGACTGTTTTTACATTATTTTTGAACTCACAAAACGATTATTATTGTAGCATTTTCAATCCAATTTCAAGAAGAATTCAAGGTTAACAAGTTTTTAAAATAATCTATCTCAAACAGGTTATTTCACATGAATGTTCTTTAAAATTCAATTTATTATAACTACAAATTTCTAATGTATTGTTGATCTTTTTTTTTAATTAACCGTACAGAATATTTAGGCAATATCCGGGGCCACCAAATCACTTGACAGAGTCCTGAAATAGATAAAGGCAGGTCTACGTCTCATATGTTTTTCTCTCTAGAGCCCATTTCAGTTCTCCCCAAAGCGTTACCGGTCCATTTCTATACGTCGATGAGTACTACGCCCGTGTAACCAGGTGTAACTAACCTTTCGCTCGTCGGTGTAAAGCCGACCATAGAGTCTAGACTATAGACTATAGCTTGGAAACCTTCGGGCGCTTTTAGTATATTCTTGTAGAATTATCGCAAATCCCGGTTGCGGATACTGCTAGCGGCTCTCATTTCAATACATATTCTTATTTACGAATACTAAAATTTCGTACATTTCACTTAAAATACTTACTTTTGACGTTATTTTTTACAAAACTTGTTATTGACAATTATCACTTTTACACACACAATTTTGAAACTGTAAATAAGACTTTTTCTAAACGTGTATACTAATTTTTGCTCACTCGAGCTTATAATAACACATAAAGAAATACCATCATCTCTAATTATAGTAGAAATCTGTATAATAGTACCCCGATTATCTCTAGATTCTTACGTTTTATTTTAATTATAAATATAGAATGAACCAAATATTTATATCAAAAGTCTCTCCGTGTACGACTGTACGCCAACGTTTGATTTTCCTCAAACTTTTTCAAATGAGCCTGGCAGATTTTGTATTTGCATATTGCATTGCGTCTAACATCGTCAGTGGCTGGCGTGATGTATGCAATGCTCATATAGAATTGCAGATGCACTGCGCAGGCGCTCAAGTGATAATGTGAGGCAAGAGCGTTTCCGGCTTTGACGTAGTCACGAGTCACTTCCGCTATCCTGACTCACGTTTATTGTTCCTAGAGTGAAGTTACTTACGTTTAAACACTCGACTCATACGTAGAGTAAATCGTCAATAAACCTACCTGGTAAGAAGGCTTGCATTGAAAAGTAAAAACTAAAAGAAAACCATTAATAAAATTTGTTTGCTCTACTTTCGGTGAACTAATGTTATCTATTTATTTTTTCTTAGCTTGCGTCGTGTGTTGAAAAATTAAATTTGTTTATTTTCAATGCATTTTTATAAATAAAAAAAACTACGTGCAATATAAAAAAGTGAATAATAACAAATTTGTAGATATTATTTAGGTGCGCAATGTTTGTCTTGTCAGCAATGTTTGTCTTGTCATTTTTTCCCAATCTTACATAGTTTGACCACAAAATGCAATTTTTGATTATTTTTTGTGCAGTCAAAATTTGAATTTACAATTTCTCGAAAAATTCAGAAAGTTGTAATGATAATCTTGTAGGGCTATCGAAAATTAACATTTTTCTTTCCAAGTACTATGAACAAATGTACAGAGAATTTTGGAATCATGAAAAAATGTTATCTCAAAAATGTTCAAAATGCGCTCACATTAAAAATTTTTATCCAAAATGGCTGACTAACGAACTTGGCATGTATCTTAGGACACTAAAAGAGTGTACCAAAGGCCAAGTGCACGCCCTAGGGCCTAGGCCCTAGGCGACTCAAACCTTCGAGCTGTGCGCGACGAGAATGTACAATGACCGAGCGCGTAGGGCGCGGTAAATATATTATGAAGCGCGAAGTGCCAGATCCAATAGGAACGCGCCCCAGGCGCGCTTAAACTTGCGAGCCGCGCAAATTGTGGCATTATTAAATAGTCATAAGAAAATGGTACTTTTAAACCTTTCACTCATCATAAAAAATGATTAATTGTCTGCAAGTTTTTAGACACTCACCATAGTGTATCGAACCTTAGTATTTAAAATCTTTCAGGTATCATATTTTAGAAATTTTTTCCTACTGAGTTATTCATTAGAATAACTGGGAAAATATTAAAGGGCTCTATATTTTTGAACGGAGAGCAGGGCATTGATGACTCACAGTGGAATTAAACTTTCGAATAAATATCCCTTTTAAACCCTAGATTTTAATCTATATGCTTAATATTCTACTTAAATATGTATAAAGATGAAATTTCTCAATATTTTATAGGTTTTAAGGCACACACTCTTTTCACGATACGCGTTCTTCGCGCTCGATTTTCAACAGAAATTTTGAAATCTTAATGCATACCACACATAGGCCATAAAATTGCAAGCAACCTAATATCGGCGAGGGAATTCGAGTCCTCTGACTTTAACGTTAAAAAAAATGAAAAAAATAATAATAGCCGGGGTAAAAATATTTTGTGTTGATTTTTGTATTGGGTAGAGACTAATCTTAGACACTTTTATGCTATTTGGTATGTGTAGCTCGTGAGATGGAACCAAAAATATCAGTTCATTAAATTTTTGTTTTGAACTTAATAACTTTTTTACATTCTTATTCATGAGAGTGTAATGTAATCGCCCAAATTTTCGATCTCTGGCTTTTAACGGATCTTTACGTTTCGGCACGCACAGAATCCGAAAATCATAACATTTTGTTGGGGTATGTCTGTCTGTATGTATGGTAACCTAAATCTTGTAGCCACGCTAACTTGAGAAGGATTTGTCCAATCGAGTCCGAATTTGACACAATTCTGAAGCTCCCCAAAATAATGTTTAAGTTCTTTAATCAAATATTTCGAACCATAACTAAAAAATTGAGAGCATTTTCAAAATTGTATAATTGTTGTCAAAGTTTCTTATAGATTTGTAAAAGACTTGCAGATTATCTAAATACAAATTTTTATTTTTATGAAAATTAGAAAAGTTATATACTTTTCAAAAATTTGAAAATTTTCAAAAAATAGAAAAAATGATTGTTTTCATAGATCCAAAAATTTCATTCAAAATTTTCACTAGATACCAAATATATTTTAAAACTATTCTAGCCGAATTTTTCGAATAGCCCAAAATCTAAAAAATTGGAACCTGTATAACCTAACTGTTGAGCGCGAATAATATCTGAATAAGCAGTACCAGACCAAGGTACACACAAAAAAATTGTAATAGACATTTCATATAATAGTTTTTAACATACAATGTAGAAAATTTCGAATTGTGGTCTGTGTACAAATGTGGAGGGTAATGCGAAGACCGTATTGCGAAGCCCTAGGTGCGTTCAAACTGGCAAGCCGCGCGCGCAGCGCTCAATTAGAATGTGCCCGCGAGGCGGGCGGATTTTTTACAAATAAAATATCGGGATGAAACTTTGGAAAATGTATCATAAAACCATTAACTACGTTTATGTACTTCATTTGATTACGGATTTCGCTAAACATCATTTTCAAAGAAATTGAAACTGGAACCATTTTTTTGACAAATTTGTATATATTCAAAATATTTGCGAGACGTACAAAAGAGTGTATAAAGGTAATTTAATTTCTTTGATAAGAATTTTTAGCAAATTTTCTACTCAAATGAAGCATATAAACGTAGTTAATGGTATTCTGATACATTTTCTAAACTTGCAGTCTGATATTTTATTTACAAAATAAGTTCTTAAGTTGAAATAAAATTACGTCAACTGAAGAAGTGAATTTAGTAATATAGGTATTTGAGTGTGTAATATGCCCTTAAGGGAGTTTATTAGAGTTGGAAAACGGGATTCCATTTCACAGTCGCAATTTTAAATATTTTTTTCTGATTTTTTGCATATGGGATCTAAATATTATTCTATTTTGCTTACCAGCACCGTCTATTGAAAACAATGTTTATATTTTGTTGATTAATAAAAAAACTGAGATAACAATAGAGAAACATTGTAGTGATACTCAGTGTTAGCTGCGTGTGGATTCTTGCAGCACTCTCATCGACCCTTGTGAAAATTTACCCTGAGGCGCATCGAATTGCTCGAATGAATGACCCTTTCATTATTATGAGATGCAGGTCAGTTACAAAAACTCAAATTATGAAAGTATGGATTGATTTAATTTTAATTATCACAATTAATTTATTCATATAATTTGAAGAAAGTGAAAGAAAGATTCATGAAAATCGTTTAATATTTGCAGTAATAATCGATAATAATATCAATGTTAAAGTGCACACGAAAGTATAGCCAGATACACCGTAGCGTGTTGAATCATGCGGAACGAACTATCCTTTCATTGACGTGAGATTTATTCCAGTCACGAAACCTAAGATTTGAAAAGATGCCTTGATTCATTTTTTATTATCAGAATTAGTTTAATATAGTTGGAAGAAAGCGAAAAAAAGATTCCTAAAAATCGGTTAATAATTGCAGTAAGAATGGAAACGTTGACGTGTATAACAAAAGTGTAGCTTCGACGAAAACATGACACGGAGCTTGACACCTATTCCTACAATCTGACAATAAATATAGAAATAAGATTAAATGAAAAATGGGCGAAAAAATAACATTAGTAAGAGTACTCTAAGAATACAAATAATGTGATTATTGTATGATACAATTATAATAAAGAAAGTCAATTAAAAATTACCAAATATTTGAATTTTTGTTGAAACAAATTTTTCTGGGATATAAATGCTTTCCGTAATGATGTTGACAAGATCCTTTATTCAATTTTCTTGTCGACGTTTCGAGAGTCAAATTCTCTCCTCCTCAGGAAAACATAAATCCAGGGTCAAAATATAAGTTCTTAGATTTATAAAAGAATAAGTCAATGTGTTTTATTATTAAATCATATCGTTAAACAATTTTTTCATCACCAATTTGTTCTGTATTCCTGATAATTCTTTTTTAACTACCTGAAAATTTCGTGGTATTTAAAATTACATAAATCAATAATAACAATTATTTACTGTTAATTTTACATGAGGATAGTAACTGCAAATATCTCCCACGAAAATTTAAAGCAATTTTAGTGCAAACAAATGATTGTGCAGGCCATAAAGCCAAAGTTTTATATTTACTTCTTTGACTTAGTAACAGTGTTGGGTGCGAATTATAATTTTTGGGATTAATAAAAGAATTGGAACAAATTTAAAATGAAAAATATAAAAAGTTTATTTGACGAGTGGACTGTATTTATGTGATTGGGAATGGAGGACTATTTACACTACATTTTACATTTTTATACGGTTGTGTTGACTCGATGCAACGAGCTGCATCGGTCAGCTGTGAGAGAGATGTTCTCTTGAGGAGATATAATGAAAATCTGGCTATACAATGAAACGGACCGAATGTCCCTTGGCCATGTAAATTTTGCACGAAGCCGAATTCGTTTGCCTTAGGAGCTTTTCGAATGCCTGTATCGGTTCCCGTGTGGAAGCGACCCTTTATTTCCGATCGCAGTCGGAAAGAGACGAAGTCAAAAATCCCCGGGGAAAACCCACGATGATGACACTCGGTATTTAAGGCCCAGGGGCGCCTGGTTATCCTAATAGTAACATAAAAAATCATAAACATTAAGCCCGATACACACCGGCCTACGCCGAATGCCGAATATTCGCTGTTCGCCGACCACTGACTACCCTAATGTTCGGAGAGTGGCGAGCATACCCGAGCACAGGCATCTACACATTCGTATATTGCCAAGTACCGACTCATTTTACTAAGAATTTCATTGAAACAAGAAATGTCAATTTTTTCAATCAATATCATTTATTAGAGATTTTATTCCATAGAAGAAATGTATTTAATTTTAGTTGACATTGAAATAATGGCTGTTTTTCAACAGACAAAAAGTAGATAACTAACAGAAGAAGATTTTTGTTGACCGATTGTCTATTCTGCTGAGTTGAAAATTTTAATTGTTCGTGTATGGATCTACATTCAATATAGATTTGTCAGCAATAGAAGGCCACTGAGACCAATAATTAAAAAGAGTTCGACAAGGAAGGTACTTGTCTTTATTGTGAAGAAATTGAACTCGAGCAAAGTGAAAATTCGAATAGTTCGAGTTGCTTTTTAACATGGTATCCTGCACTTTCGGCAATGAATCGTACGACAATATTTGAAATGATATTTAAGATCTAAATTTTTTGAAATAGGTTACCTCTTTCACCATGCAGTTTTAACTAATGTCGATGAGAAAACTATAGGCATCTGCCTTTGAAGCTTAACAACTCAGTCAAAAAAAAAATGCTAGCGCAACAAAGAAACAGTCATTTAAAAGCTGAAAGTGTTCTACGTTAATGAGCCTGAAGACGTTTATGTAAAAAAAATTTTGTGCTTAGCAGACTGAAAAATGTAAAAAAAGTAAGGATTTTTGGGTACATTTAAGAAAAGTCAAGTTTAGAGCATTGTTTCTTATACAAGGGGCGATGGGAAAAATTTGGAAAAATTCATGAGTATGAGGAAAACTGTTGTGAACTAGTTGCAGTTGAGAAATTTAAAAAATAATAAAAGTTGTTGCCGGAAGGATGTGTTAGTCTTCTTTTTTGTGAGAATCGCTATATTTATAGACATTTTTCTTGTTGGAAAACAAGTGACAGAAATTATAAGTATAAGCAGCCCTAGTTCTGAATGCTTGGATGGCACCTGGCCACGGGTGAAAGAAAGGGACCAGCGGTCGGCAGTAAAACAGAAAAGGCCCCCCCCCCCTGCTTTCCGTCACTTTTTCCCAACAAAAAAAATGTCTAAAAATATCGCGATTTTCACAAAAAAATAAGACTAACACATCCTTACGGGCGATTGAAAATAAATACAGAGCCTATGCATTACAGTTTGCAGTTTGAATCGCTTTAATATCTGTATTAGAACTGAAGATAATATAGTTGCACATTTTTGTACTTTTAAGCAACAATTTTTAATATTTTTAAAATTTTTCAATTGCAACTGGTTCACAACAGTTTTCCTCATACTCATGAATGCTTTCAAATTTTTCTCATCGCCCCTTGTATAAGAAATAATGCTCTAAACTTGACTGTTCTTAAATGTACCCGAAAATCCTTACTTTTATTTACATTTTTCAGTCTGCTAAGCGCAAAATTTTTTTTACATACACATCTTCAAGTTCATTTACGTAGAACACTTTCAGCTTTTATACGACTGTTTTTTTGTTGCACTAGCTTTTTTTTTTTACTGAGTTGTTAAGCTTCAAAGGCAGATGCCTATAGTTTTCTCGCCGATAGTAGAAGCGTAGAAGCGTTTGAAAATTGAGTGCTTGGGAGAGGTCGTCTTCTCCTCTGAGTAAATAATGCACGGTTTTGAGGAAATTGTTCGACGGTACCTGAAAGGTAGTTGTCAACAGTTTGAAAATTTAAAATGAGGTATAATGGAGTTAAAAATGATAATATAAAATTGAATAAAAAATATTTACTCTGACTTGTAAGTTCTGTAGCTTATGCCAGACGCGAATTCATTTAATTTTCACTGTTAATGGACTAATTATCTAGTATCGAATTGATATCTTAAAATGAAATAAAATCTTGTGTCTGAGTGAAAGCCGACTGTATAAAAACACACAGAGGTATCGCGGATATTTATAAAAGATATTTTTTAGTAATTTCTGTCTTGTAAGGCAGAGATTTAATTTGACTTTGAATTTATCAACATATTACAGAAATCATTGTGTCTTTTTAATATGAAGTGCCAATCGAGAAATAATAATAATGTTTCGTTACTAATAGAAAATTGAGTTTAAAAAGTTTCAAAATTAGTTAAATGACGTTTCATACTTTCTCGTTGCTTTTTCCAAAACCGTGAGCGATGAGTTAGTCATAATAAAATTGTAAATTTAACCTTAATCTCTATTCGCACTGAACACATATAACATAATGTGACCGAAGAATATGGAAACAAGGAAATTGGAATATCGTGATGCATTATTAGCAATTCGACTTACTACTTTTACGACTGATTTGATGTATAAAGAATCTTTTCTACTGGAAATAAATGTAGAGGAATGAAACTTCCTTTTTCTGATAGTGAAAGATTGGAACTGGAACCACTGCTTGTAACGGATTGTACGGACGGTTGAAACTTCCTTCTGGGAAAAATTATAGAAGGCTGAAACTTCCTTCGCTGGTACGGAATTGTGGAAGGCTGGAACTTCCTACTGGAACGGATTGTTGAAGGCTAGAACTTCCTTTGCTGGAACGGATTGTACGGAAGGCTGAAACTTCGTACTGGAACAAATTTCAGAAGGTTGAAACTTCATACTGGAAGAAATTAGAGAAAGCTGAAACTTCCTTCGCTGATATTGAATTGTATCTCTCTGGATATCGCATGTCAAAGATTGAAACTCCACCTGCTTGCCGATGCTAGCTTGCTTTTGTGGATTTTGTGGAAAGCCCTTGAGATTTGAAATCACTCGCGGTTGTTAGTTAAAAAAATTTAAATGCACTTTAAACATACGTTCATGGAATTGGTATTTGTAAGTACTTTGAATAATTGTCACTAGTCACAAAGTCACTGAAAATGTTATTGATTTCACAACTACTAGTTTTAAAATCTCTCGCAGTCACTAAATTTGCAAATACTAATTTTGAAATCACTAGTAGTCAGTACTTTAACTGATAATAGTTTTGAAATCACTATAATACAGTAATTAAAACTTTTTATTCCACAAAAGAAATATTTTAAACTTACGATCGACGGAATTGTATCGAAAGCGCGCTCGAGATGTAAAATACCCGACTCGAAGGATCAAAATGCTGGGTGCCAATTCTAATTTTTGGGATTAATAAAAGAATCGGAACAGATTTAAAATGAATAATATAAAAAGTTTATTTGACGAGTGGGCTGTATTTATATGATTTTGAATGGAGGACTATTTACACTACATTTTACATTTTTATACGGTTGTGCTGACTAAATGCAACGAGCTGTATCGGTCAGCTGTGAGAGAGATGTTCTCTTGAGGAGATATAATGAAAATCTGGCTATACAATGAAACGGACCGAATGTCCCTTGGCCATGTAAATTTGGCACGAAGCCGAATTCGTTTGCCTTAGGAGCTTTTCGAATGCCTGTATCGGTTCCCGCCTGGAAGCGACCCTTTATTTCCGATCGCAGTCGGAAAGAGACGAAGTGAAAAATCCCCGGGGAAAACCCACGAGGATGACGCTCTGTATTTAAAGCCCAGGGGCGCCTGGTTATCCTAAGAGTACCATAAAAAATTATATTAGACACCTAAGTGCCGGTTTGCCCACCTGTGGATAAAAGCTGCAGATAAATTTATCTGACAGATAGGATACTTTCATATTGATCCACCGTTGGATAGAGCTATTTGACAGATAAAGCGAGAGTAACCAGTCAGTAAACTATCGGACGACCGAAGTGGCCAATAACGGATTTATTTAGCAGATAAACACGAAATACAGAAAAAGTGAGGTTAGACAATGCTGTCAAAATGGAATTCGGAAATGTTTACGATGTTGATTTTGGTAATAATTTCGACGAAGATATTGAAAAAATAGCCGAAATTGCTAATCGCGTTATAAATAGAAAACCGTACACGCTTTATGCACGCGAAGCTCTTGTTTCATAGCCGTCAAATTTCAGACTGTTTGTTATGAAATTACAGAACAAAGAATAAAATATGAAATAAAAATAAAACCGTCAGAAAAAGTTGTGAGGATCCATTGACAGGTTATGTTTATATTCCTCTATAATAGTATAAAAAAGTCTAATGTTATAATAAAATTTCGTTGGTGTTGTTTTCGGAGGAAATTTTTCATAAACAGTGACAGAAAAAAAAATCAAATAAAAATAAGACCGCGAGAAAAAGTTGTGAGGCTCGATTGAGAGGTTATGTTTATATCCTACTACAGTGAAATAAAAAACTCCAATTTTGAAATACAATTTTGTTCGTGTTCTTTTCAGAGGAAATTTTTCATAAACCCACGAATTAAGCTAAAATAATGTATAATAACCGTGAACTCTAGTCTCATGAGCTGAAACATTCACATATCTTTATTCTTCACAGAAAGACTAAGTAGTGCACTTCTTCTATTTATTAATAATTAATAATATGACAGATTCACAGCAACAACAGTGTTATATAATTGTGACGCTATTTCTGTGGAGCATCAACGTCACAGAAGTGTCAGTGACTTGAAAACGCGAAAAGTACTAGTATTCCCTATATCTCCCTATGTAACTAAAGAATAACTATCCAGAACATGAAATACACTGGATCAACCTGAAATCACTATCTGTCAGATAAACCGCACAATAAATTTATTCTGCTGGATAACTATCTGACACTTTATATAAAGGTGGATCACCCGGCCCTAAGAGTTACTAGACGGATTAAATCGCTAAAAGTTTCTAAAATCATCTTAAGTCTAAGTCGGTCTTGTCGTAAATAAATATAAATAAGGAAATTGTAATGTCTGAAATATTTGCTGGTAACAAACGCCTAATGGAAATGTCCTTCTTTGAAATATAATATAAAAAGTAAAAGTTTTTCCGTTCGTATTACATTTTTAGTAACATAAATATTGCTCAGGACTGAACAAACAGAATTAACAAATTGTTGTATTTTCAAAAATATAATTGAACTTAGGTTCTGTTCAAGAACATATATGTCAATTCTGCTGATGAAGGAAAATTCTAAATTGAAAAAGTTTATGCAAATCTCTGACCAAAATTTGAAGCAGGTTCAGTGCAAAAAAATATTTTCCAAGCCTAAGTTTTATATTTACTTATTTCATTTGTTTACAAAATCAAAAATTGTTGAACCTTAACAAATATAATCAAACATATATTAGTTTTAGAAATATGTACAACAATTCAGATGATAAAGTAAAACCCGAAACAGAAAAAACCGTTAATTCTAAATTTTTGAAAATAATTGTTTATAATAATTGCTGGGAGATTGTGAAACAATTTAGTTAGTGTCAACTTTGTAATCTTGCGTTGATTTAAGGTGATTTTTTAATATATCAACCGCTGTTATAGAGTAAACAATAATTTTGTGAATAATCTCGATTTTCTCATACATTTAATAAACATAAAATAAATAAATTAAATAAATGCAAATATGTTAGACTTAGGTGCGCTTTGTAAATTAAACGCACTTCAAATTAGAAAAAAATTCAAATCGGGTCTAAATAGAAGGCAGTAAACTTTGCTGGGCGAAAAAAGTGAGTTCCCTACCGCGCTACGGTGTACCTGGCTATACTTTCGTGTGTAATTTAACATTTCTATTATTACTGCAAAAATCAGAAAAAAATTCAAAATTGCGGCTGTAAAATGGAATCCCGTTTACCAACTCTAATAAGCCCCCTTAAGATGAATATTTTCGACTTGAAGACAAAAATTAATGTCTTAAGATAAGATTATTTGACTTGGAAAGAACCGGAGACATAATCTTATAAATCGAAGGGAAATTCCCAAGACTCCCAAAGCCAGCGAGGATCATTGCAAATCCGATTTCCCTTTCTCATGTTTCGATTGTCCTTTTCAAACTTTCCTCAGGCCAGTTCTGTCTACTAGTCTTTCTTTTATAATTTCGCTTTTTAATAGCTTAAATGATGTGCTTTATCACTTTTTATTTCTAAAAAATATCACGCAACTATCTCGGCTACACTGACAGTGACTGCGACTGCGACAGGTTAAGTTCGCAGATGTTCCGGTGTTCCGTTCCGCCCTATTCTAGTCCGAGCGAGCAATGCTGCCGTATGCAATGATATGTCCAAGGATAAAATGGTGTTATGCTTATGTATTTTGAGCCGCTGAATCCGAATATACCCGACTTTTTTCGAAAAAGTGGTAGGATTTGTTTAAATCGCAACTGTTTAAATAAATTATGAAAAATTGACTTTTTCGATGTGGACAATTTTTTTCTAGAAAATGTGGTCCATTTTAAGACGAAAAGGTATCTAGCAACTTTTTCGTAAAATGCATATTTTAAAAGATATAAATCTTTTAAGGTCCGAAATTTGACGTTTTTCACTAACTCTGAACGTTAACAACATTTGACCTATTAGATATTTTTGAAAATTGAAAAAACGTATTCATTATTTAAAAGTTATTTTATTACCTGATGTAATTCAAAATTAGCGCAGACCCGGCGGAGATATGATTTTCCCGACTAACAGACAGCACCTTTCCGACTTGTTAGTTCCAAAGAAAGTGCAGATACTATTGTCACCAATTCACGAATTTGTACCCAGTTGCCATTGCGTTGTCTGCATATCAGATAAATCGTGCATTTGTGTTAGGACTGCAATAAAGTGCTGTTCATTTTGTTCTTGTTAAATTAAAAAAAAACTGTAGAAATAAACATAACACAAGTGTAGCGGAGGA
>NC_046663.1:127252172-127258896 GCF_010883055.1 Belonocnema kinseyi
CCGCAGGATTTCGCCGGGAGCGGGTGCTAATCTGAAAAATTGCATCCGCTTCCAGCGAAATCGCGGTAAAATTTCAGCCATAACCACGTCTCACAACCGTGAATAATAATAATAATAATATAAGTTAATATATAAGAAAATTTGATATATATTTTTAATTATTCCTTAAGAAATTTAGTATTTGTAATATTTACAATTTTATTGTGGATGTTATTAAATTAACAAAGTATTTTGAGAAATATTTTCAAACTCATAATAGCTCCAAGCAATGAGTTATTTCAATTTATAGTTTATTCAGTAACGTACACAAGGAACTTATCGATCAATAAAAATAGATTATTAATATCAATAATAACTTATTTTTAAACTGATATTTCTTTCGAATTCAACCCCATTCCCGAAATATCGACTGCACGCGGCCGAGCACATGTGACTACGACGCACAGTTGGAGGAAATGCACTTTTTTCGTTCAAAAATGTCCAGAGCCTTCAATTTTGGTCCGATTTTTAATTTTTTTTTTAAATTGAAGTTCATTAAATTCTGAAGAGCTATACAATCTGAACTTTTGTCTCTTCTACTTGCTTTTTAATAATTTTTTCACTCAAAGTATGGAAAAACTGAAATTTTTTACAGAACAATTTTTTACGCTTTAATAACTGATTAGATAAACTTTATATTGTCTTAAATGAATGCTTAGGGACAAATGTTCTGTTTACTAAAAGTGCTTCATATTAATGTAGGAATGATATATACAAGAATAATTTAAAAGTTTATAATAACCTTACATTCGAATATTTTATCACGAGAATTGTTTATAGCATTTTCTAATTTGTTCATAAAATTTGTTTAGAACAAATAAATGGACTAATGAGCAAATTATTTGTATTCTATGAGTCGCTAAACATTTATTTTAAACAATATAAAGTTTACCTAATCAATTATTAAAGCGTAAAAAATTGTTATGTAAAAAATTTCAGTTTTTCCATACTTTGAGTGAAAAAATTATTAATAAACAAGTAGAAGAGACGAAAGTACAGAGCGTCAAGCTCTTCAGAATTTAATGAACATTAATTTGAAAAAATAAAAAATCGGACCAAAATTGAAGGCTCTGGACATTTTTGAACGAAAAAAGTGCATTTCCTCCCACTGTGCGACGCGCGCGGCAAAAAGAGTGTCCAGATTTTTTTTTTTCAAGCGCTCGTTCTTAATATATCTCGATCAAGAAAGAAGTGCTGCATGTGTAGTAGAAAAGAAGATAATAAGGCCCAAAAGGCTTGTTATTCTTGCAACCGCCCGGTGTGTCCAAAGAATCTGGTATTCTTGTGCGGAAATTGTGTTAGTGGAGAATAGCGCTTTCATTATTCATTACTTTTTCATTTGTGATCATTTTGCAACGATTATTCTTCAGAAACAAAAAAATTACATGAAAAAATAATGAAATAATCATTAAAAATCGTTCCTTCCACTTTTCATGGAATGGCCCACTTCAGATTCCCAAATCAATACGTTTTTTTCGGAACTGCACAGTTACAGTTTTTTTTTATCTTGAAGAGCTATATTTAAAAAGTTACAGGTTGAATTTTCAGGTAAAAATATTAAAACTTGACTGACTCATGATTTTTTTTAAAGTAATTTTTCACATTTTTATAAGAATTTCTTTTTTCTAAAGCGCACCGAAATTTTTTTCATCAATATAACCTCATCTCCGCACTGAAAGGATAGTTGAAGAGAATCGAGTAATTTTGTTAAATTGAAATAACGGATACTATCTTTGCAGGATGCAATTTTCCGGCTCGGGCGCCCACGACCCCGCAGGGCGCTTCGTGAAATTATTAGATAGGATGGCGCTTTAAGGGTATTCTTATTAATGTTGTCACTCTTTTAGTGTCCTAAACTAAAGGTCAAATTCGTTAGCCAGCCATTCTGGATGAAAATTCAAAAAGTGGGCACATTTTGAATATTTTTGAGACCACTTTTTTAAAAATACAAGAATTCTCTATACGGTTGTTCATAGAATTTAAAAAAATTAACAGTTTATCCTAATTACTTTTTGTGAAAATTCAAAATTTGATCGTACACAAAATTTTCGAAACCACATTTTTTCAAGATGTATAAATTCTATGCAGGGTTGTTCATAGTACTTCAAAACTTAATCAATTTATCCTTCTGACTATTTTTATAAAAAGAAAATTATCAGAATTAGAGCATTTTCAACATCAAAAAAAAAAACAAATTAAATTAACATTTTAAGCCAAACAATGCATGATATGAAAAAAAGTCAGGAGAATAAAAACTTTGCTTTTCGAAAGCCCTACAAGATTATGATAACAAATTTTTTAATTTGATCGAAAATTTGAAAATTCCAAATTTGATCTACCAAAAATGTTTGAAACCACATTTTTTCAAGATTTAAAAATTCTATGTACGGTTGTTCATAGTACTCAGAAACTCAAACAATTTATCCCCATGATTTTTTTCTATATAAAGAAAATTATCAGAGTTAGAGCATTTTCAAAATCCAAAAAAACAAACTAAAATGAACATTTTAAGCCAGAAAACGAATGATATGCGTAAAAACGCCTAAAAAGATCTACAAATTTATTATTAATTATTTTTTGATAGGGCGAGTAGATTTTCTTTTAATCGTAAAACAAAAGCACAGAAAAGACGAAAGAGGACATAGGCTCCTATGTAGGAGCCTATGTCCTCTTTCTTCTTTTCTGTGCTTTTAGGCTTTTCTGTGCTATATAGGTTCCTGTATTAGACCCTATGCAGATGCGCAGTAGTTTTTATTCAATCGTAAAAAACATTAAAAATAACAAAATTATAAAAACAAGGAAATAAAAATTAGTGTGATTCAATTTTTATGCATTTTACGAATTGTAATGATATACATTTATTGAAATGATACATGTTTCATAGCAGCTTAGAATACAATTTAAAGAAAATAAAAAACAAATTCAAAAATAAAAATGATAAATACAATTTGCTTTTTATTTTGCAATTTTTTAATAAGTAATCCCTCGCAGAGTTACATAAAAAATGTATTATAATTGATATAAAAGTGTTGTTTATAATGTAGAAAAGTTGACAGGTTGGACAAAATCGAGTGCGAAGCACGATATACGTGATGAGAATGCGTTCGTTAAAGCCAAAAGAGAGTTCAAAATCACAAAATTACAGTTGTCGGTCCGTTCGCCTTTGATTTTAAAAGGCCTGTGCCCAAATGCGGAAGAAATGCAAAGACTAAGCGCGTAGCGCGAGGTAAATACAACATCGAGCGCGAAGCGCGAGAACCAATAGTCGCGCCCCCTAGGCGCGCTCACACTTGCGAGCAGTATGTAATTCGGTATGTTATGAAAGTGTTTGGAAAAACGAGATGCAAGTTTTCTTTTAGTATTATATAAACGTCAAAATTTTATTTGCACTCATATTCGGCTTGAGGTAAGTTCTTAACGCAATAAGTTCATCATACAAATCCACGCCTACTATATCTGAGTGATTTTCGTCTTCGTTTGTAAGATTTTCTGGTAAATTCTTGCACTTTTCAAGAATGTGTAACTTATCCATCTTTAAAAGGGTAGTGTTGTTAAACACAAAACCGAAAATATTTTCGAATTGTCTAATAAACTCAAAATGCTCTTGCAAGGACATGATTATAACGTCCAAGATTGCGAAGTCAAAATCAACTTTAAAACTTCTCATGGAATCATCTACTCTTTGTCGCGTACCCATCAGATTTTTAAACTTGATGTCTACCTTTAAAGCTGTTGCTAAGAGTGTGGCTTCTGTTCGATATTCTTTGAAAGCTTCGTCAGTTCTTTTTTCAGTGAAAAACATACTTATATCTTCAAGAATTTTAAGAGATTCCGGGAGATTCATGTGAGGATCTTGCAAAAGTTCACTGGCTACATTAACTTTCAATAAAACTTCATTCCATATTACAATAAAACACAGGAACTTAAGCCATTAACGACCAAAGCTATCAATTTTATAACATGCGTTTTACCGCAAAATTTCTGGGTATAACAAAACAATAAATAGATCAAAAATACTGTTCCTTATGTTTTTGGGTGAGCTAAATTCGAATCCATCGTCAAAATTCGAATATTTTGACTTAAAAATGAAATATGGTGGTTTTAGCACACAAAATAGTCAAAAATGTTTGATTCTTTATCTAAAAAATTTTTTTTCCAGACATAAAACGCATTAATATCTTAAAATTTCTTCAACCACCGGTGAACAAAATTCTTAAACTTTAACATAAAATTCTCATACATATGTTTTTTCTTCCAAAATGCCGGACAAAATGCAAAAATGTTCCAAAAACTGCTTTTTTCCATCATCGTTGTTTTTCTCAAAAACTTCAAAGTTTAAAAAAAAAGTTCCATAGATTAAAAATGTCTTGAAATTAACTATAGAACACTGAAATTTTTTCAGATTTTTTAGAAAAAATTTTTGATTTTTCAAAAATCAAAAATTTGCAAAAAAATCTGAAAAAATTAAGGAATATTCTTTGACTAATTCTAAGATATTTTTATTCTTGGAAAATATGTACCAGAGCCTATTGATTTTTAGAAATAATTTATCAAACTTCATGCGAAAAGAATTCGCATGAAAAGAATTCGCATGAAGTTTGATCAATTATTTCACAAAATCTATAGGCTCTGGTACAAATTCTCCAAGAATAAAAATATCTTAGAATTAGTCAAAGAATATTATTGAATTGTTTCAGATTTTTTGAAAAATTTTGTTTGCAAATTTTTCATTTTTTGAAAATTTAAAAATTTTTCCTATAAAATCTAAAAAAATTTCATAGTGTTCTATGGTTAATTTCAAAACATTTTTATTCCATGGAACTTTTTTTTAAACTTTCAAGTTTTTGAGAAAAACAAAGATTATGGAAAAAACAGTTTTTGGAACATTTTTGGATTTTGTCCACCATTTTGGAAGAAAAAACATATATATAAAATTTTTTTGTTAAAGTTTAAGAATTTTGTGTACCGATGGTTAAAGAAATTTTAAGGTATTAAGGCGTTTTATGTCTGAAAAAAAAATGATAAAAATAAAAAATCAAACATTTTTCACTAATTTTGTATACAAAAAACGCCATATTTAATTTTGAAGTCAAAATGTTCGAATTGTGACCACGGATTCGAATTTAACTCACCCAAGAATAGTACTTTCGATCTATTTATTGTTTTGTTATACCCATAAATTTTGCGGTCAAACTCATGTTATAAAATTGATAGCTTTGGTCGTTAATGGATTAAAGCTCTTGATTTTTGTTGCTAAGCATAAGGCTTGGTGTCTCGCTGACATATCACTGTCTTCCTCTGAGATTTTCATTAAACTATCATGAACTTTATCAATGTGGTGTCGCAAAGGTCTTACAGAGTCAATCCTGCAAAACCATCGCGTCTCTGATAGCGGTTTTAGTGTTAATTGTGGAAGATAAAAAATTATAACATCCTGTCTCCTTGTAGACGCCGAAAGAAAGTTATATAATTGTTGTACATTGTCAAAGAAATCTTCCGTTTCTACATTGTTTTCTACAATTTTGTCGACGACATTGATTTAGAATCGATAATGAACGATTTCATTCCGATATTCCAAGATTTTTTGAGTAAAACAATTGAAATAAAAGTTATTCAAAGATTTTTTGAGTAAAACATTTAAAATAACAGTTACTCAACCTAGAAATAATTTATTACTGGAGAGAAATTGGTTCCAGATGAAAATGCAGGGAAAATCCCAGAAGACAAAGGTACGAACAAAGGCCCACTTAGAAAATGTATTGCATTAAGAGATTAGTCGCCTGTTAATGACCAAACCCTTGTTGGTGCCGTTTATATTCATTGCAGTTTGCCCCCCCCCCATCCCAAATTTGGCCGCCGTGTGCCCCGCACACATTGCACCCTATTACGCGCCGGCCCTGACTATAGAGAACAGTTCTATAAAATGATAACCGAGTTTCCGCCGAAAAATTAATCTTTTGTAATATTACACAGCCACACGAAAGAAAGTGTGCGGATCTGGTAACAAGACACAAGTATTCCTACGAATTTTGGGGCGCTGAATTCAAATTCGGTATCAAAAATCACCCATCACGTCATGGTTGAGCCATAACCTCAAAAAATGACGAAAAATCATGCACTGAGGGAAATAAATTTCAAAATAATGCCAGTAATGCAAATTTTCACTTCAAAAATATGTCGACAACTGTGAAGGATCAACCCTTGTCTGATATCAACTTATTTCGCATAACTTTAACCAACAGAACCTGACCTCAACTAACCTGAATTAACAGAAATTTATTGAACTACACGTAAAGCTCTGGAAGCATATTTTCCCAGTAGCAAATGTGTGCTACATCGAATGGGTCAACTCGAGCCTAACCTAGAAATAAATCTAACCTAGCCTAACCTAACCTCACGAAACACAATTAAACTGATTGTGTTGTCCCGTTATGTTTGCGGTACCGTTTGAATTAGCTTGGGCTTAACCTGCAAAGAGGTCAAACCTATCCTAACCTAAAAAAACCTGACCTTACTTAACCTAACTTAACTTCACGTAACACAATTAAACTCATGGCGTTGTCCCGTTGTGTTTGCGGTACCATTTCATTCAGCTTCGGCTTAACCTACATAGAGGTTTAACCTATCCTAACCAAACAAAACCTGACCTAACCTAACCTAGCCGAATGAAATTCAACCACACGTG
>NC_046663.1:127258996-127260003 GCF_010883055.1 Belonocnema kinseyi
AGAACTACAAGTAGAATTGACCCCATTTCAATTAACCTGACAATGTTTGTATCAATTAAAATGTAGAAATGTAACTTAAACATGCAAATGAATAAGAGTTTTGTTAAAAATTGTTCTCTCTCTGCTTTTCTTAAACTTAAGGGATATATTTATACCATCTTTCGTGTTTACATTTTATCTTGCTTTTTATCGTAATTACATTGATTTATAGAAATACTTCAGTCTATTTTCTGCCTGCTATAACGTGTGCTTTTTTCTTCGAAGGAACGATGCAAAGGGTTACGCTTACGTTTAATATCTACATTCGTTTCCCTTTTCAACATCCAGCAAAAATCAGCCATCATGACCTCGTCCCATCTACCCTGATATCGTTTTTCCATCACTTTTATGTCTTGATGAAAACGTTCCCCTTGTTCTTCATTGAAATCACCAACATTTTCTGGAAACTTATCCAGATGGGAATCTAGAAAGTGAAGTTTTAAATTCATCAAGCAGCCTAACTTTTTGTAGTTTCTTATCATTTTCGCAACAATATTCTCGTAGTCTGGACTTTTTTGTTACCGAGGAAATTTGCGTTTGTTCACATGATCATCTAAAGAACGGGTACGTCCATCTTGGTATAGCCCCGCATGCAAGGATAAGGCTACACGCGCGGGAGGTCACCCGGTATCCCAGTATCTCCGTTGAAGGCACCTCACCCACGTGTCATACGGATTGCGCTATGGCCATACCTAACGGTGTTCTCGCGTTATCGTCGCGTTAGGGCTTGATCTCTCCTCTAATGACTTCGGCGGCTATGCTGACGGTAGCATAGCTACTGGTAGGGCCTCCCAAGCCAGACAGACAAAAAGCGAAGAGGAGAGGGACTAAGAGGAACACATAGAGGACAGAACCCCGAAATCAAACCAAACATGGAGGCCGTTGATAAAAACAATACCCCAAGTGAGAAAAGATCTCGCTGTCGATTCCAATCGGGTGCAAGCCCCGGTGGCTGACGCTGTCTCCGT
>NC_046663.1:127260013-127272075 GCF_010883055.1 Belonocnema kinseyi
AGTGGAAGAAAGAGAAGTTCTGGATGAAATGGACTCTCTAAGGAGAACACCGTCACGAACTAGGACCCGTTCCCTAAGTAATAAGACGCACAGAGCCAAGAGGAAGATGCGAGATAGTAGTCCTGATGTGAAGAGCACCGTATTGCATTTAAAAGGAGTAGAATGTGTTGTCTTCGTAGAACAAGTGACTGAAGAAGTAATTAAAATGGAAAAACTCCTGAGAACTGCATACGAACCGAAAAAGGAGATTTGCGAAATTGGCAGTAAACTGAGGTATGAAGTGGAGCTGGTACGCATCAAGGACATCGCCAGCTGGGTTAGGCAAGTTCACGGATGTTCTAGAGCCGTGGCCGACGAAAAGCTGCAATGTGAGATCAAAGACCTCCGACGGCAGATTGAAAACCTCAAGGCGAAATACACGAGGCTTCTAGCGGTGCGACCAATTCAAGGTTTACTCTGAAACCTCAGCAGAAAGATTTGAAGGGTGCTTCCCAAAAGCAGACTACAGCGAAAGAGCCAGGCGGCTTTATTGAAGTTAAAAGCCGAAGAAGGCGTAGAAAATAGAAGAAAAAGGATAAAGCGGAACTTGCTAAATCCAGCAAAATTGCTCAAACCGCCAAACCGAGCGGCGGTGGAAGAAGAAAAAAGAGGAGGACTCGCGGCGAGGTTCTTATCATGAAGCACGCCCCTGTACAGACTATGCGAGCATCTTAAAGGATGTTCAGACGTCTGTCAAGCGTGAGGAATTTTGAGTTGATGTCAAGAACATCCGGCAAACCAAGGCAGGGGAAGTTCTCCTCGAAGTAAGAGTCAACCCGGAGGAGAGAACCAGCTTTGGCAACGCGACGCATTGATGAGAGTGTTGGGTGATAAAGGTGGCGTTAGTCACCTAATCCCAAGGGCCCAAGTAATAGTTCGCAACCTGGTTGAAACGAACGAGGCGGAGGATGTGCAGAAAGCACTATAGGATTTACTTGGGGAACACATTGGTAGTTCCCCAAAGATAAACCTGACCAAAAGGATCATCAGGGGGTGCATTCAGACTTGCGTAGAGCTAGATAATGCGCCAGCTGCGAGATTGGAGACAGTGGCTAGGCTGAAGGTGGCCTGGGTAAATTTCCAGGTGAAAGCATTGACTTCTGAAACCCGGTGCTACCGCTCGTACGTGTTTGGTCACATAGCCCAAGAGTGCAAAGGAGGAGACAAGAGCAAAAACTGCTGGCGGTGCGGTCAGGAGGGGCACAAGACTTCAGTCTGCCAAAACCTAACACCATGGCGTCCGGCCTTAACGGCCAAGAAAAAAGACTGAAGTAGGGCAGGAAACGAATGAAACTGAACAGCTAACACTGCATAGCGGAGATGGCTGCGTAAGTTAATTCGAAGAACGAAGAACATCGATGGAGAGCGCCGCCCCGGTGCATTGGTCCGTGACCTAAGTCTCTGAAGTAACACGAAAGCGGTTTCCGGTAGGCAGAAACAGGAGGCGTTTTAGTCGGTAAAAATCGAAAAGTATCTGAAACCGATTCAATGGAACCGACTGCATGAGATTGAGAGAGAAGTGTAGTCAGTGCCATGTTTTATTTATTTCCCTTTTCCTGTCCAAAATCCACCCAAGCCCAACGACGTAGATACTTTTTGGAAAGAGATATACAAGTTCTCGTATACACTGGAGTTGAGCGAAGATACTGATTATATCGTCCGTTTCAAGGGATTTTGCAACAACCTCATAACATCTAAGGAGAAATGCCCATCAATCACTGTCGAAGAGATGAAAAAAAAGTTAGTACCAAAAACTTTTCCGCCGCAGGACCTAATGGTATCAAGAACTTCTGGTAATTAAAGTTTACTTCTACACACCAACACCTGGCCCGCATATTCACCCAATGTTTAACCCGTAGTATACACCATGGGTTACGCTAACCCTGCACGATTTCTAAACGATCTGCCATTTCGTAGGGAGGGGAAGTTGGCGTCTGCACTCAGGGAGGGGGGAGGGCTGTTATGGACCTGTAGCACGCATAGATCGCCTTTGCAGCTTCAGTTTCTCAAAACCTGCCAAAGGACATACTTTAAAAGTTTCTCTTCGGGTGTTGTACACCCAGCGTGTATACGGCGTCACAAAATCCGGAGAAACAGAAAAATCTACATGCAAGTAAATGTTATTTTATTTGAATATTTGTGATACTAATAGCATGTGTTGAGAGTGAAAAATGTAATTATGTGCCTGAGTGTATTGTTTGTGTGTATGTGTGTGTATGAGTACGTGACGATCATGTCTCGTAGCGTACTTGCATCTGCTGACTAATTTAAACTCACGCGCGTCTTACTACGCTATGATATTCATTATTAGGTCAAAATATTAATAAAAATGTTTAATTTGTGCAGATACTTGATGAAAAATTTAGACACGTGCAAAAATTCGCCGTGCCCAGCACATAGAAGCTCTCCATTCCACAACTGCGGAACATAGCACTGACGACGCAATGAGCGACACGGCAGATAACTACCACGAACGCAGCCCAAATAATTCAGACATATGCTGAAGAAATTGAAGATACTGAAACTTAATTATGATATTTGTGTAAAGAAATTGTTTTCCAGTTTTTCACTCATATTTTGATTCTGAATAAAAAATAACATTGGAAAGTTCTAAAATTTTATATATCATTTTATCGCAAAACCCGAAATTTGCCTATTCGCGTATCACTAAATAAATATGTTTTCCCAAACATATGGAAAAACCAATAACACAATTTTGAATTTCAGAACTTTAACTTTCCATTCATCGACATTTGAACCTATTTATCTTTATTTTTATCTACATAACGGCTTTTTTAGAAAAAACATGATTTTTTCAAAAATTGTTTACAGATACCTTTGTTTATTTGGAAATGTATATGTTTTTTTTACATGTACTACTTTTAAACTAGCACCATTTAACTCCTGAGAATTTTTTCTACAAAATCTATTTGAAAAAAGTCAAAATTGTTCAACTAGGAACAAAGATGCACATTACCCAGCGGTGTATACCCCTTTGGTAAACTATAGTGTGTATACCACGGGTTAAAGTCGAAAATACCCATTCCGCAGTGTCTGGTGTTAGGAGGCACTATTGACTATGTGCACTTAAATCGTAAGTTCCCAATTAAAAAGACGGATATCGAAAAAAAAAATTTGCCATTGACAGATCCCCGAAAATGCATTTGTTTGTTAAATTTGTTTTAAAAAATTATAAAATTTATCAGCTCATCATGAATGTTGCTGAATTTATTATGAAGATCCCTGTTAAAAGTCTGACATAAAAAAAAGGAATATTTCCGTCGACAGATACTTCAATAATGCATTTCTTTATTACATTTGTTTAAAAATATCATAAAATTGATGAAAAAATGATGAATTTTGCCGAAGTTATCATGAAGTTTCTAATTTAAAAAGTCGCAATAGGAAAAAACGAATTTTTCTATCAACAAATGCCTGATTGATGCATTTGTTTATTAGTATTGTTTAGATAAATCATAAAATTTATAAAAAATTATGAATTTTGCTTTAGTTATCATAAAATTCCTAATTTAAAAAGTGGACATAGAAAGAAAACTAATTTTTCTGTAGACAAATGCCTGATTAATGCATTTTTTCATTAAAATTTGTTAAAAGAAATCATAAAATTTATCAACTTATTATGAATGTTGCGGAAATTCTCATGAAGTTCCCAATTGAAAAGACTGGCATTGAAAACCCCAAATCTGTTTGCCGAGAATTGGCCGAATAATGCATTTGTTTATGAAATTTGTTAAACAAATCATTAGATTAATCAAAAAATTTTGAATTTTGCTAAAATTATCATAAAGTTCCTAATTTTTAAAATTTGCCATCGAAAAAAACGAATTTTTCTTTCGAAAAATACCTGGTTACTGCATTTGTTCATTAAATTTGTTTATTTAATAAACAATTATAATCCTAAGAGACATTTTTTGTAATATAATATTGTTTCCATTCAAATTTCTTGCAATATGACTTGAAAAACGTATAATTATGGAAAATCGTAGAAAACATTTTTTCAACAAATAATATGTTTGTAAAAATTTGGTTTATTAATTGTCTAATATTGGAACATCTTTAACTAATGTTACTCTGGACTGTACTCTAGGCTATACGTTATTTTTTAAAAAAAAAGTAATTTTTCCCCACTGTGCGGTGGGCCACTATGAACTAACTGTGACGTAAAAAAGCATTGCGCCTTGTGGAAAAATGTTTTATATTTTGTTTTTTAAAGATCTGACGCAATGAAAACTAAAGCTGTTGCTGTAAAAGACGCACAACATGGATTTGAAATGTAAGAAACATATTTCAGTTTCATGAGTACAGGCATATTTAAATTTTCGTAAATTGAATAAGTGAGCTGATAAGACTGCTGGGTTGGAGGTTGTGTTCAGTGCTGTTACTTCTTAGCAGACGACACTCGCAGTTTATCTCGTACGCGTGTACATGCCAGTTCTCGAAGGGAACACGAGTTAAGTAAAAGATTTACGTGAAAATAGATTTGGTAATTAAAGTAATATTTCAAGCGATAACTGTTGAAATTCCATTTAAGCCCAAAATTATAAAAAAAAGGGAAATGCACTAGCCTCCTGCCATGTTTACGAATTACATTCAAATGGATCAGGATTCATAAGAGGTAATGTGATGGCAAACTTCAGTGATGCTCCAGGTGAAGCATTTTTTATTTATTTTTACAATTAACCACACAGCAAACTCGTATACCCTTTTTATTACTTATTTTCATAACACTGAATAATAATAATAAAATAGGGTTATGTGCACCTGTCATACCAAGACCAAGAGAATACGACTGTTAAGCCAGTACCTACGAATGCAAATATTCCTTTCAAAAACTACTTTTTAATTGTTTTCATTGCTCCAAATTACACGAATCAACGAAAACTTGACCACAAACACTTTTTTAAGTTCTTTTTAAACAAAAAAATATAATTAATTTAACTTTTTCATATGCATAGCTAGAGAGGCCCATTAAAAATACATTACCGTTAATTCTGCTGTCGCCGCCGCGCGCGCTGCCAGTCATTTCTAAATTTTAATTCGGGAATTGTACATACTCAATACTCCCACAGAAAGAGGGCAATTTGAACCCAGAGAATTACAGGCCAATAACTTTTTTCGACACACTATATAAGATCTTTATAGCTGTCGTAAACAATAGGGTTGTTCGAAGAATTAAGCCTGTATGGAGAGAGATGCATGAACAACGTGGCTAGAACAAATATGTAGACGGCTGTCGAGAGAACCTGCTAATTGACAGATGCGTCTGCAAAGACGCAGCAGCCCATCAGCGCGTTCTGCTAATGGCATGGATTGACTACCAGAAAGCTTTCGATTCAACCGCTCAGTGATTTATCAGTTCTGCCTTGGAAGGCTTAAGGGATAATCCATACATAGTGAAATGCGTAGAGAAATTGATGCCCTTTTGGTAAACTAGATTTACTATCTCTTCTGGAAATTACTGTGTGACATCGAACAACATAACCTTTCAGAGGGGCGTCTTTCAGGGCGATATAATAAGATCTCTGCTTCTTTACATCAAACTTCTGCCTCTATTTCTCGAAATACGAAATTCTTCTGGATCTTTTTGGCAACACAGATCATAGCGAGCATAAGGTCACTCATGTATTTTCGAGTGACTCATGTATTTTCGAGTGACTCATGTATTTTATATGGATGACCTGAAAATCTATGCTTCTGGTAAAAGCAAACTTCAGAGCGCATTGAATATCATCAAGAAGTACACAGGAGGGCAAAATTAATTTGTAGAAAGGAACGATTATTGGCGTTCCCAAGGACCCTGAGCTTGTGGATATATATTAGATATCTTGAGAGTGGAGAGACCTATATATACCTGGGCGTACCATAAAGCCGCATTCAAGATGTAAAATCAGCGAAGGAGTCTCTCCGAAGCAGATACAAGCATCTTCTTCGACAGATTTGGCCTTCAAATCTGCCCGCGTTGAACAAGGTATGTTTCACTAACATGCTTACCGTCTCGGTTCTATTTTACTCGTTTGGGGTGGTTAAATGAACGAAGAACGAGCTTACGGTCCTTGATATCGCCACACGTAAGATCATACTTACATATCAATTCGTCTCTTCTACGACTATACATCTCACGCCGTCAAGGCGGACGCGGACTTCTGAATCTCCAGTGTCTTCATAATCGAATTGTTCTAAGTACAGCTTACATCGTTGCAAATGACAGATATTCTCACCTGAAAATGGCCTGTAACCACGAGATAATTGACAAATGAGCGTTCGTTTACAGAGTCGCGGAGCAGACGGTCGAGACCCTTGGCCTGAATTTTAACATCGGAAGTAAGGAAAGTGCATTACTTCATTTAAATGGTTTGCTTCTAAAAGCCGAAGTAAAGAAAACAGAGAGAACTACGTATCTCTACAGGCATAATGCGGCTTTAAGAGTGCTTTATTACCATCTTTGTAGCTCTTATGGTGTTGGTCGCGTCCCTGCCCTGCCGAACGCTCCAAGGCAGTTAGAGACAATTGTCCAAAACGCGAAGTGCCAAATTTTTTGGAACTGCGATTTTCGGACAGCACTCTCCTTTGCACACTCGAGACCTGACATCGTTCTCCAAGACTTCGAGAAACGAACTATATTCTGGATCGACATCTAGGTGGAAAGGAAGGAGATATATAAAGAGCTTAAAATGGAACTGCAACGACTGTACCCAAAATATTAGGTTAAAGTAATTGACATTGTGATCGATGCTCTCGGAAGTGCAAAAACTATCACTGATTCGTAACCTTAAATCACGGGTCTCCAAAGGTGGATCCTGTATCTTCTAGCGATACCAGATCAATAGGTCGGATCGAGTCAGTTTTGACAGAAAACTGTCAAACTCCTTTACCTAATTCGAGTCGCTGAGAACCCTTAGACTCGAGATGTAAGATATTAAAAATTAACGAGAAATTCACGCGTCCTTGGGTTTCTATTACCTAATGTTAAAAACATAATCAATTTTTAAATCCACAATAACAAATTTTTCAATAAAGGGTTAAAAAAATTGTTAAATGGACCTAAATAATTGATCAAATTATTATATCTAACAGATATACGAAAAATAAATAAATTACCATTTTTACAATCTGTTAATACAAATGAAAAGAATTTTTTCCTTTTTTAGAGTTAAAAATGTTTAAACTTGAGTCGCATCGAATTGAAAATTAATTTGATATTAAAGCACTAATGCAATTTGAATTCCTTTAATTTTAAATGAACAACTTTTAAAGTTTTCTAATTTTTCTGTTTTCGAAATTTAAATCTGAAATAATTTTATTTACAGATTCTCCATTTTTTAAAACTCTTAAATCTTTAACGCTTTAAATTTATTTATGACCAATTATATTTATTATTAGTATTTTATTGATTGTTTAGTATTATTAATTTTGAGCAAAGGAAGGGGGTCGATTTGGCCTATTTTTGGCCTACTTTATTTATGTGTCAACAAATTTGACAACAATTTTCTTAGTATCTACTAACAATAATAAGTCGATTCCACTTTAAACGGACCAACTTCATCCCCGCACTTTCCCTTTGCAGGTCAAATTATTAAAAAACTGATAAAGAAATTCAGAAAAATAGATACATTGGTTTTTGGGGTTTCAAATCCGCATTCGGGGTTTGTTTGACAATTTGATGTCAATTAGAATTAATTTCAAGGTCAAATTAATATTACTTGAGGGTTCAGGGAGTACCCTCAGTAATAAAAATAAAAATGCAAATCGCTTGGTATTTGGATGAGAGTTGTATTAAAATACACTGAAGCTTTGGTTAGAATTTTGGAACCTTTCAGAGCTTTAAAGTCGAGAAACCAATGATTGGAAATAACATGTAGTCTTATGAGAAGACGTACTTTTTGTAGTATATAAGAAGATTGAAAAATGAAAAAATTTTGAAATAATTCTGACATATATAGAATGTTATTCGAAATCCATATCTGCTTCGAAAAGTATCATTCAGAGCCTATAAGAATAGAAAAATATTTATACCGCAAATGTATGACTGGCGTCCGTGAACTGAAGGTATGGCAATGTCCCATACACTCTACGTGCTCTGGTTTTTGCGCGACTTTCAAATAACACTCGTGCTCATCCGCGACGTTGCCAAAATTATGACTGTGATCGTGTGAGTCAGTAAAAAATCGAAGCGTTCTCTCAACTGACTTGCTGTATACCAAGTGTACTTCCTTAATCTGAAAAAAATTCCGCGTAATGAATTTTAATCACTGTACATATAGGTTTTTGGCGTCGCTGAATTTTTGGTCGTTTGAAGGTTATCTCACGAAAATCTCAAGATTAGGCCCAAAAATTAAGTAGTATTGAGTTTCAACTAGTAAATGTTGGCTTTTGGAGTCACTGATTTTAAATTACAATTTAGTTGAATATCTCATGGTCCGCTAGATCTGATTTGAAAGTTAGATGTAGGTTATATCAAGGTTAGACTGAGAAAAGGCTAAGCAGCCACTGCATCTATTGTTTTTTGAGTTTGCTGAATTCAAATAAGGGATCCGTTCAACCTTATCATGCTTTCCAGCGGTTATTCTAAGGTCACTAGTAGATTATTTTAACGGCTCGAATTAAGGTTTTAGGATTGTATAAAATTGAGTTGACTTTGAAATGACCTCGAATTGACATCAAACGGGTAAAAAAACCCCAAATTCAGATTTAGAAACCCCGAAAACCTATATATCTATTTTTCTGGATTTCTTTGTCAGCTTTTTTTCAATTTGACCTTCAAAAGACCTGGAACCTGATGAGACAGAGGCTAACGGACTTCGGGTTCGGAATCAGCGACCCCCAAAACCATAGGATACCTTGTTCAAGTCTACTGATCAAGCTGACATATTTTGTATTTATATACCCCATACACGAATAAATAGTAAAACCACACCAAAAATCTCCATAAAGGGGGGTAAAATGGCAAAAAATAATAAATAAGTGTATAGGTAATTAACAGGGTATGATAGTGTATTTTATTAAGCAAATACAAGCTTCACAGCGCCGAATCCCTCAAAAAATACTCTTAGCAAGTGATGGCACTTTCAGTATTTGAGGAGGTGGCGGAGAAAAAAACAGAGGTGAGGGTGGTCCGTTTAGGATGGAATCGACTTATTATTGGTAGTACATACTAAAAAAGTGTTTGTCAAATTTTTTGACAGAAAAATAAATTAGGCCAAAAACCACCCAAATCGACACTCCTCCTTTATTTATGAACAATTGTCGGCAAAGACTTAGTTCAAATATGTACTTTAAATAAAATACTTTTTATTTCAATTCCTGTTAAGTTATACCAGAAAAAGGCCCTCCCAGTTTTTTCGATGGGTCATTGATTTTCTCTCAGTTTCCTTTAAAAAAAGAAAAAAATGGTAGATCTTGAAAAAGGCCGGGCGATCCTGGGTCACGCTACACCTGTGGATTGTGGACACCCCTGCCTTAAACTCTTTAAGCCATGATCGCGTCCAAAAAATATGCCAAGGCACTTCCGAGATGGATGCAGAATGATGTCCTGTGATCAAAAATCTTATGGTCGTGTGACGTGGCCATAGGTGTGATTTACCTCGGCTTAAAATTCTTTGAAAAATTGAGGTATTTAATTTAAGACGATTCTAATAGTTTCTCAATATTAAATGCTGATAATGTAATAAAAAGACCATTGTTTTATTTATATAACTCCGTAAGGTTATCCAAGGCATCCTGCGTATCGAAGAAATACTTTATTTCTTCGATATCAGGTCCAGAGTTTGAGCGCAATAAGTCTGGGAAGAGCGGAATCTAAACTCAACACTGTATCCCCTGCGCCACATATTTCCCAAAAAATAGTTCTTGCAAAAATTATGATTGTATACTAAATTTTGCTCATTTTACAAATAGGCGTGCGCTAAAATTATAATCATATGGTTTATTAAATAAATAGTAACAAATAATAAAATAATAATAGACTATAGGTTAAACATTAATGCAATACATTTCCAAGAATTTATTATGATAGCTATTTATATTTAACATCATACGTCTTTTTTAATTGGGTGGGTTAACGTGCGTCGTTCTGTAGAAAAACGGGTTCCTAATATTACTTTCTTCTGGATCTTATTTCGCTTAAATATATCAAAAAATGCTCATAGACAATTTAATTACATATAAATATAATCTTCAGACCCAATATATTTGAATTATATTGTTATAAATATAAATATGAGTAATTACTTCGCATAATCTGGAATTTCAATTCGGTTTCCATTTGTAACGTCTAGAATTTATGATCCACATTGACAGTCTTTCTCTTTGTTCTAGTAGAAAACGGTAAAGTTTAAATCCACCCTCGCTTCTATTTTTACAAAACGGAGGACTGCAGCAGACCATTTTTCTTATATTCTAAACTTAATTTTAATTAAACTATACGACATGCTTATCGCAATGTTTCCCGCGAGCTGTACAGGAACCAATATGGCGAATATAGTACCCTAACTATAATAGTTGTCGGAATCCCAAGTTACCACCGCATGCCAAATCTTCTCTTCTGTTTTTAAACTTTTATGTAAGTATAAAAATAATACATTGTTTCAATTATAGTACTATAACGAATATTGTTGTCGTCTTTGAATTACCTAAAAGTCGTGGAAAACTTCATGAAAAAATTTTCTCCGTGCGTAATTCGATTAACCACGTGCTTTCGTATTTGATCAATATTCTCAGAAAAGGAATTTAGTGTAAATGTACATAAATCCACGAATACAGTGAAGGACAGCCCAGGTGAAAATGTCGGTAGTGTGCCGGAGTTCACCACCGGATCAGTACTGACCCAGTACTGCCCACCAGTACAGACAGGCGGTAGTTTGTCCAGTACTGGTTAAGTGATGAAGAAATCTCGAATTTTAACGAGAGTAGGACATCTGGTTCTGTTTACAGGGATACGGCTGAAAGGCTGACAGGCGCTGGCTCACAAATTTTGTCTGCAGATGATGCAGGAACAATACAGTGACCCAGACACAATTATGGGAGAAAAAACACAGAAAAACAAACGCAAATCCGAAAACTACTGCGCACCCCTATTTTAAACCCGACTTAATAATTCGTCAGAATATGAAAAACGGGCACTATTATCATCAATAACTATTTTTCAGCACTTTTTCGCAGTACTGACTGGCAGTCAGTACTGCGCCAGTGCTGTCACGCCAGTACCGCCAAGCATCACAAGCCAGTATTGGAATAGTACTGGCCCAGTACAGCCAGCCAGTACTGGAACTCCGACAGACTGTACTGGGCCAATACTGGGCTGGTGGTGTATTTCTACCTAGGAGTGTGACTGTCACCGAACTTACTTCCTTTGAACATTCTCCCCCCCCCCCCCCCCCCCCCCCCCCCCCCCCATCTTTCCAAGCCTTATTTTTCTCGAACCATCTGAGCCTTCTCACTGAAAAAATTTTTTATCTGTCTCAGCTAAACGTTTATCCGGATTTCGTCTTCTAAGAAAATATAGCTGTGCTAACTTAATTTCTAGCTGTGTTACTTAAATATTTAGCGGTTTTAGCTCAAATTTGTCATCTAGAAAATATCTATAGAAATGAGCTAGATAATTTCTAGATGGCAAAATTAGCTGAAATGGCTAGACATTTAGGTAACACTGCTAGAAATGTAGTAGTCTTTCCCTGTTTGAAGTTGGGTTCCGATGGAGCTTTTATCAGAATATCTATCTATCGAAATATCGATATCCCTGTTAACAGTTCGTATATTTTAATTTAAATAACGTCGTATGATAATAAATATTTAATCAGAAAAAGAGACCTTAAAATTTGTCGAGCTGTAGCTTATGAGTATGGCTTTTTCATCGAGTTTTAACTCGTAGGTTTAGCGCAATGGTTAAGACTCCCAACTGCTAGGCGATAGATTTAAGTATAGATGTAGGTGTTCGATGCTCCACAGCGGTAGAAATTTTATTTGTAATATAAGGTTTAACCCGTTACCCGTAGGGGGGGGGGGGG
>NC_046663.1:127272175-127276853 GCF_010883055.1 Belonocnema kinseyi
CCCCCCCCCCCAGGTTTACGTATATATTGCGAGAGATCACACTTGAGGTAAGTTTACTATTTTTCATTTTTTCTGTACTAGCGAGAGAAAGGTAAATGCACTTATTACTCCTTATAACTCAAAGTATAAAAATGCATTATTTTTAACATTTCAATCAAGTTAGAAAGATAATAGGAGCACGATCGATAACAGGTGGATTTACCTTACGATTTCACTTTACATTATTTGAATAAGAAAAATCATGGTCTTCTGTGTACATATTTGGATCAAAAAATAATTTCTTGTTAGTAAATAAATGGTTTTGCATAGAAAAATGTGTATAATTCTATCAAAACCTCCGACATCCACACCTAAAATAATGCAAGAGTTCATGTTGCAAATTCAGGGTTTCAATTCCGTGAAATTGGCTTGCAACATTTTTTCATTGAAAAGCGCTCTCTTCCACTTTAATTTATATCAGCAATAATTTTTCAAAAAACCATATTGCAAAATTGTACCGTTAAGTAGAAGGTTCAAACAAGAACCATGATTTTTTTCAGATTTTATTGAACACGTTTTTGATTCTTGTTAAGCTTCGGGTCAAATCGACCCCCTCCCCTACGGTTAAGTGGTGCCAAAAAAGCCCTATGGTTGATGGGTTAAAAATGTAATATATGAATTCACTCTAAATAGGACCATTAATATTTAAAGTAAAAATACTCGCAATCAATTAATATATTTTTTTTAAATACCTTTTTTGTCATATCAATTAAATATTCATAGCTAAAACAACGTCACAGAACTAGACAGGCCCTCTCCATTTCCCCCGACCAGCCCCCGATAAAAAATAGGGAAATCTATCTAGGGCCCTACTAAATCCCGGTCAGAATTTCTACATGGGCCGTTGTCCATTTCATCAATCGCCACCTCCAATAGCGTCATCAGGTCACCATTTCTTATCAACACCTACCACATTGACATTGTTATTAAGTATTTCTGATTAATTTTTTTCAGCATAATTTTCAGCTGTTAGTTTGTGTCCATTTTGGCAAGAGGGTTCACTATTTTCTTGTAACATCGTTTTTTTCTAGGCACGTGGAATGGTAGATGGACGCCATATTGCCAAAGGGTTTCACTCACCAAGTATCCTCAAAATAAAATGTATACAGTGTAGAAGTATTAAATTTTATTTTTAGGATATAAACCATAAACGCCAGTGTTAACTTTTATTTCTTTAAAAATTATGATGCTAGTTCTTGGCTTTTGGTTCAGGTTCGTTCTAGAACACGAAAATGTTGCCAAAAGACAGAGCAAACGTCAAAATATAACCTCTTCATAAAAACCGAAAATGAGCCATTTTTACCCTAACTCACGGAAACATTCATAAATGCTCAAGTATAATCGATAAGTTGGGCGTTTTTCATATGGACGTACACAATTATTGATATATTTACTTTTTGAAGAACCACTCTCATCTTACCCAAGATGCTTGGAAATAATTACAATAGAAAGACCTCTTATATATAAGTAAAACTATATGATAGATCATTATTTAAAAACTTACTAATATCTATAACAATAATAATTAAGAGTTGCTGACATATGTCTCTATGGAATATTAATATTCAGCTGTTTGCCACTTGACATAGCAGAACAAATAAATTTGTTCTCAAAGATAGTGCTTCATTTTTGAATTTTTAAATATTTTATTTGTTATTAAAAAAAGGTGTAGTTCCGAAAATTTCTTAACTCAGATTTTTTGGAAACTCCGTATATTTATGTATTTTGACACGCTGATTATGAAAATAATAGGGAAAATTGGCGCGAATTTGATTTTCATGGTGAAAACCATAAAAGCCCCACAAAAATCACTGTTTCTAACTTTTGTCTCGAAAACGATTGAAAATTAAAAAAAAAAAATGTTAACAAAAGTTGTACACTTAGTCAAAATACACATTTCATGTCTCATCATATTTCTTACCAGTAAAAGTTTACAAGATATTTGATGATAAATATGAAAATTTCATGTCTTGCCCCTGACTAAAAAGTATGTATTTTTCTGATCGGAGAAATAATATCGGCCAGACCCCTTCCCTTTTCCAATTTCTCGTGGGGTGGTGGGACGGCAGCCCTTTGTCCACATAAATAATGTTGGTTAAACCCCTACCCCTTTCTAAAGTCTCGTGGGGAGACGTAAATAAAATTAAGTATAAAAATATATAACTTCAGCGATTGGTCACAGGAATACTTAAAATTTCGGTAGGGGCTAGGTATGAAATTCTCATCCTTATGAAATTTCTCGAAAACTTTCTACTTGTAAGAAAAAATGTGATAAAACACAAAATGCGTATTTTGACTTGGTCATTTTTATGGGGGTATTATATTTATTACAATGGAGATCAAATTTGTGCCAATTTTTACAATGATTTTCGTAATCAGCGCGTCAAAATACGTTAGTGTACGGAGCTTCAAAAAAATCGGAGGTGAGGGCTATTCGTTACTTTATAAAATAAAAAAAAACTAAAAATTGTTCATAAATTCTTCCGTTTCAATAATACTGTTTAGATATCTAACACATGCCGTGCCAGAATTTTCTTTCCAAATTTCAAATAACAATAAAAAATTTGAAATAATTGCAATTTTATATAACAAATGAGTAGAGGAATTTCAGAGCATGACTTGGATTTTAACTGTACAGTATGGTTAACTTCTTTTATCAGTAATAAGTATTAAATTTAAATAGCTGTAGTGCACATTTTCTTCATACAGTCCCATGTTGGATCTAAGGAAGATTTTTGTAACAGTATAATATTAATCTCAGCTCGCAAGTCAGAAAAATTACGTATAAGTATAGTTTCTAGCTTTAGCAGTTAGATTAAGCTTATAAACCCAGTAAGATGATGTACATTGAAATGGATTAAAAGGATTTCAAATATGGCAAAAGACGACATTTGTTTGATTTCAAAGTGTTGTGAAAATGGTAGTGGGAGGAATGGCTCGGGATTGCCCAGTTTCTACCCACTTTGCCAGAATTGAAATTTATTTATTTATTGCCAGAAATCATAATGGGATTAAACAGGATTGAAATGGGTCGCAAGAAGTTGAGGTTCTTATAGATAAAAACGTTAACGACAGAAAACGAAATTTATTTGGATTCAAAACGTTGTGAAATTGACCAAATTTGAAATAATTTTAATCTATTTAAATGCACTCCTTCCTATCGGGAAGAAGCAAATCACTTTTCCTAAATTTGTGATTTGTAGTTTCCAAAATCTTTATTGCGTCCTCGGGATTGCTTACCTGAAACAAAAAAATACTTGTCACAGCTTTGAAATTTTCTAATTAAAAATTTCATTAACAATCTTACAAGTTAAAAAAATAAAATTATATGTTTCTCGACACATTTTTTATGAATATTATGCTAACCCGATTAACCGAAAGTCGTCCAGAAAGCCAGTAAGACGAGAACATAAAAATGTATGCACATGTATTATTAAAAGAAGTTCATATAAAAGTTAGCAGAGAGAAAAAAAAATGAAAACCAAAATGAAACAGCTCTCTAATCTAACCTCAAATCTGCCAGAATAATATTCATAGGAATAAACCCAGGAAATAGAAATATTTCTGAACTGAGACTGAGGATGAGAAAAATAAAAATAAATAAAGGACTGTAAGAAGCGTGCATTCATTTGTTTTGCAACGTGTCAGTCATGGCAAGGGATCTACAATCCATGTCTACAGTCTACTGGCTACTCTATATACACTCTACAGTTCTACAGCGCAGACTGCAAGGGATCTAAAAGCAAAAATAAACAGTAAAACGCAGACCATTCGTAGTGTTCTTACCGAAGTGGTTTTCTACCGTCGAATACCCAAAGGAAGCCACGATGGCAGCCTGGCTCTGGGTGGTCTTTCGTCTCCTGCTGCTGTCTTTAACTTTAACTTGACGTTCCAAAGTTTATTAACACCAAAGGAACAGAAGCCTTTCCGAGGTACAATACTGATAAAAATCTTGCTTAAGCAAGGTTCACATTTATGGTGTACTTTGAGTAATCATGAATAAATAATTATAGAAGAAGTTTCCCCTTGAGTTTAATCAGTCGATTATTGAAAATTTCCTAACATTATTCTGACAATGATTAAGCCAACGATTAATTAAAATTTAAACTTAAAGAGAGATATATTTATGTATTTTTTTGGTAAATAATGTTCCAGATGAAGTTTTAGTTCAAAGGCACATCTCAAGTGGTTAGAGATATATATTTACTATCTTCGCTTGGATGTTAGGTTTATCAATATCCGAAGGAACCGCTTGTTACCCTTCTTCATTCATACTTGATCCTTGTCCGTTCAACAAAGCCCAGCAGCTTTCCCGCAGCAATTTCCTGATGGAAATGTCGGTAGTGTACCGATACCGGAGTACACCACCGGCACAGTACTGGCCCAATACTGCCCACCAGTACAGACATGCGGTAGTTTGCCTAGTACTGACTAACGGTTGGCTGCGCGAACCGGGCAATACTGTGCCATAGGTGTAAAACTCAGACTTAAAAAAAAGCTTATAAATGTTCTTGAGGTGTTTTAAAATGACAAGAAATGGTTGTAGCGTAACATAACTTAAAGTATAGTATTTCGAAAATAGTAGAAAGTAGGCAAATAGTTCGAAAGCGGAAACACGGAAGGTTTCGAGTTGCAATAA
>NC_046663.1:127276953-127278201 GCF_010883055.1 Belonocnema kinseyi
TCGATCTCGACTTATCTCTGAGACGTAGCTTCAAATGGCGAATGATTGTAGCGGATATTGATACGCCTATCATCGGCATGGACTTTCTGATTTATTACGGACATCTCGTCTATTTCCTGAAGTGACACGATCCGCGGTTTTCGGTAAAGAACCCGCTAAACATGATGTGAAGCACTACATCAAGACCACGCCCGGACCCCCAGAGTTCTGCAGACCAAGACGGCTTGCACCTGACCAATACAAGCAAGCGAAAACGGAATTTGACCTGATGATGCAACAAGGAATCATTCGACCGCCGAAGAGCCACTGGGCTTCACCCTTACATATGGCAGTGAAAAAGGACAACGGAGTGCGGCCCTGTGGTGATTATCGTGCGCTGAACGCTCGCACGGTACCGGACAGGTACCCTGTCCCTCACATCGAGGACTTCGCCAGGATTCTTCACGGACGTGCAGTATTCTCCACAATAGATCTGGTAAGAGCATATCATCAAATCCCTGTAGCGCAAGAGGATGTGGAAAAAACAGCGGTAACCACACCTTTTGGTCTATTCGAATTTTTATGTACATCTTTCGGATTGCGTAATGCTGCGCAAACTTTTCAGCGGTTCATTGATCGTGTACTGAGCGGTTTAGATTTTTGCTATGCGTACATTGACGACATTCTTGTTGCTTCAAAAGATCATTTAGAACACGAGGAACATTTGCGATTACTGTTTAAACGGTTAAGTGAATATGGGCTCGTTTTAAATTCCGGAAAATGCATTTTTGGCGAAAATCAAATTAAATTTCTAGGCTACATTGTTGACGAACAGAGTATTCGACCAGATCCAGAACGCGTAGAAGCGATAAAAAATTTTCCAAAACCGACGACTGTAAAAAACTTTAAGGCAATTTTTAGGTTCCGTGAATTTTTATCGCCGATTTATACCAGATGCTGCGAAAATTCAACGTAAGTTGAACGCACAACTTTGTGGGTCTAAAAATAACAATGCTCCGATCACGTGGACCCAAGACTTAGAATGCGCTTTCAATGATTTAAAAAACGCTCTAGCGAATGCCACGATGCTAGCTCACCACGTCACTGGGGCTCCATTGTCGATAAGCGTAGATGCCTCCGACTTCGCGATGGGAGCCGTGTTACAGAAATTGGTCGACGAGGCATGGCAACCTCTAGCATTTTTCGCGAAATCTTTGAATACGGCACAGCGTAAGTACAGTGCGTACGATCGCGAATTGTTAGCTGCTT
>NC_046663.1:127278301-127281854 GCF_010883055.1 Belonocnema kinseyi
TTGTTTCGTTTCGTGACATTCCTTCGTAGCCCTTTTCCATCGTAGGAAAAGTGCCGTTATATTTGCGAACGAAAAGGTCCTCTGACCTGGGTGCGAACCCTGTAAGTGCGTTTTCGAATAAACAGTACGATACCCGACACGGTTGAGAATACTTCGTCTCCCGTCCGGATTTACTTTGAATATTTCTGTAAATCCTGATTTGTTTAATTGTTTGAATAAATTATTCATTGTTAGTGAATCACGCCTCATTCACTTAAAATTTAAATAATACCTAATATCCTTCACTTCCCATATGAGAACACTACATGGTTATATTTAAATGACGTGAAAAATTTTTTTTTTGTTAGAAAAATATTTTTAAGTTCTTTCCAGACATAAAATCTTGCGTAAAAAGTTACTAAAATAGTATAGAATGTTTTAAAAATGACACAAGTTAACCAAATTTTTCTGAGAAAAAATTTAAAAAAAGTTATTTTCTTGTTATTTTCATGAAAAATGAAAAAGGATATACAAAATTAACATCTAATATAATTGTGCAAAGTTACTGAAATGGTCTAAAATTATAAAAAAATGACACATAAACAATTATACGATTCAAATAAACGCGCCAGCATAGTAACCAAACAGCGCAAAGACTTGACAGCCAATCAACGCTGTTTCTCCCGACCAAGACAAAATGGCATCGCGTCCGTAAACGTAAAAAACATATGTGATAAATGTGATATCAGAGGTGATATAGATGTTAGCAGAGTGACCTAAGTGATGAAAAAATCTCGTATTCTAACGAGAGTAGAAAATCTGACTCTGAATGCACGGATAGGGCGAAAAGGCTCTTCAATGCAGAGCAAACAGTTCAACTTCTAAAGAAACAGGTTACGCTGAATTTATTATTTAGAGAAGAGTCGCGCATGTCCACAGATACTGTCTCAAAAATTTCGTCTGCAGAAACACCCAGTGCCTCAGACACAATTGGAGAAAAAACGCACCAAAATAAATGCAAATCCGAAAGCTACTGCGCACTTTTATTCTACCCCGGACTTAAATAATTCGTCAGAATATGGAAAACGGGCACTATTACCCAAATAACTATTTTCAGCATTTTTTCAGTTTCGGGCTAACTATCGGCATTTAAGTATACCAGTGGTTTCAATACTGCTCCAGTACTGGCAGTCAGTACTGCGCCAGTGCTGGTACGCCAGTACCCCCATGCATTACAAGCCAGTTCTGGCATAGTACTGGCCCATTACAGTCAATCAACACTGGAACTCCGACAGGCTGTACTGGGCCAGTAGTGTATTTCTACCTGGGAATTTCCCTCTACATTAGTATATATTTAGTCGATTAATTTGCTACTTTTTGATATATTAACGACTTACGCAAAATTAGGAGGGAGATTATAAAATATGTTATTATTTGGTGTTCATGGTACACATTGAAAAAGGTAACTTTAAACATAAGAATTGAAAGTTATTTTGATTAAAAATAGTGTCAGTTGTATGTAGCATACATTTTCATTTTAGAATATTATGCTAGGTGCAGCCCTGCAGATGGCATACGCAGGTATCTGTCACATAAATTCGAATATCTGCTTTACCAATCACGCAGAAATGGAATGCATATGTATTTTCTACACGTTTTGTTTTGGGGTTACATTTTCATCGCATTATTGACCAAATTTTCTAAGTTTAATATATTTTGGACATGGATTAAGTTTAATTTTCCTAATTTCTCGATGGAATAATGCGGCTGGCCATTTTATTAACAGAAAAAATGCCAGTTTTTTCCCGGTTTGCAAGCGTTTTTCACGTTCAATGAAATTAAAAAGTTCGAACTCTAAAGCTAAAACTGTGTCCATTTGAAGTAATAATAACCGAGCTGAAAATCATTTTAAGATACTTTGCGCCAGAATTATTAAAAATTGAACGATAACATTTTTGTTATAAACTGAACCTGAAAACTTCTTAAAATTAAAATTTTTTTATTTTAAATCCTTTACAAATTCTTAAAAAGCTTCAAAATGTTATTTTAAATTCTTGAAACATATACGTGTTGTTTTACATTTTCTTAAGTTATAAATTATTTTTGAATATTTTCAGTACTTCTAAGCATCTTTTAAAATGATCGGAATTCTTCCTAAAATTAATTAAAAATCCTGAAAAATGTGTGTTTTTCCTAGTAATATTCCAGCTTCATCTTTGAAAATTTTGCAAATCTTTTTAAATCTTTTTAAATATTGTCTTAAAGTTAATTTTTCAAAATAAAAAGTCATTTTAAATTTTTCTAGGAATCTTGAGAAAATGTTTTTTATTCTTTTTAAGATGTACCTGAAGTTCTGAACGTTCAAATGAACGAAATTTTTTACTGATAATTATGTAAACTATAAAAAGGGCTAAAATGTTTGTTCATTTATATTGGAATTCATTTATTATTGAAACAGAATTATAATGCATATTTTAAAATGCAATTGGAACAATATTGATGGATAAAATAAAAATGGGGAAAAATATTTAGTTCATTTGAACGTTCGGAACTTCAGCTACATATTTTTAAGTCATTCACAATTCTTAAAAAGCTTCCACAATTTTTGTTCGAAATCTGCAAAAATCGATGTTTTTTTAATTAGGCCGTGGGCTATTTGCAACGAAATTTCTGTACGAATAGCCGGATGTTTACCTCCTAAATATCACAATTCCAAAATTTTACTGGTAAATATTTTATTTATAATTATTGATATTAAATGAACAGTCAAATAAGTCAAAATATTAAACAGTTACTCTTTTTCTGAATTACAAAATTTTAAACATTCAAATTTTAGACTAAAGCAATATTTTACAATTAATAAAAGCCTTTAATTATGAATATATTATTTTTAAGCTATTTTAAAATTGATTAAGACTTCCTAACTAAATAAATTTAATTTTTAATGTTAAAATCTGAAAACTTCTTAATTTTTAAACAGATTCCGAATCGTCTTGTGAAATCAATTATTATTCATTTCTTAATCCTCAATGTACAGTTCGGGTTTTCCCGGCCTCATAAAACTCCAGGTCACTTCGTGAGGTTCTTCGCTTGGGGTGATTGCTAGAGAGATTGATCAGCAACCTGGGTCGGAGCAGTGTTGCGGAACGACCGTGTTATTTACTTAAATAGCACGAGAATTATGGATCAATCTGAAAAATCTCTATCCCTTCCACACACTACTCCTTTCCCCTGCCGAGTGAGTTACGCTTACCCCGAAATGGAAATGGCTTAATGGTGTAATGGTGTAATTTTCCAGTTTTCCAGTAAAGCGTAAAGTATATGAGTTAATATGTATATTAGTATATTAGTTTTCCAGTAAAGTATTCCTGCCAGCGAATACTCCATTCTTTAATTTTCAAAATTGGTTTCTACATAATTTTTCTATTATAACTTTTTTAAAGATTTTATTTTATGCAGCAGGACTTGTCGCATGGGCAGATGACAATTCCGCCACAGCTACCTGTGTACCGTTCCCCCACTACGCGGCGTCTACTGACCCTGTCGAGCTGCTGCCAGTGAGCTTGGTCAGCGG
>NC_046663.1:127281954-127293782 GCF_010883055.1 Belonocnema kinseyi
TCATTAGGAACAAAGGCCCCCCGCTGACCAAGCTCAGTGGCAGCAGCTCGACGGTGTGAGGGGAAGCCGCGTAGTGGGGGATGGTACACAGGTAGCTGGGGCAGAATTGACCATCGCCCTTGTCGCATCGGGACTCGTCGCATCAAAATCCTCGGAGGGATGTAATCCCCACTCGTAAACTTCACCCCTGACTGTGATACTAAAAACGCAGCAGACTCCACCCGACGGAAGTCAGTGTTGTATGCATGATAATTGACGGGCTTGTAACGGCCGCTGAAACGTTGCGGCCTTTTACATTTTAAGATACGTCACTACCAGGAGGTGTAGCTAGATTTGTTTCTGCGACCTGCCTGATCGAAAGTGGAGACCCGGTCCGTTATTTGTTCGCAATAAAGTTAGGATTCGCCTCAGGATACGCGATGTAATTTGGTTGTTAAACTGAAAAAATAAGGTACCAAGATTTCATGATATTTTACTCTAATTAAATGTTAAGGAATTTCACATTTCTTAAGGAAATTATAGATCGCATGTGACGAAGAAAACGCACTGAAATACATTTCTATCAAATTTATAATTAAATTTAGCAGAAATAAAAAAAAGCCTTTTCGGAAATAACAAAATATGGACTTAATAAAATTCACTTTTTATAGTGTGTTTTTATAGAGTGACAATGTGCCACACGGAAAAAATGTATACGTAGAAAAGTCACGAACTAGTAGCTAGGTCTCGAATATCAGAAAAATTCATTGGACATTGATGTAATTTCGTCTTTACGTGGCCCGCACATACTCTCACCCACCCGCTCGGTGCGTATGTGCAAGCGCATGTATGGATTGAATTCGTCGGATGAGTGGCTTGAATTTTTATTATACCTACATTATTCGGCGTTGATGGCTGTGCGTGTTTACGCACTCATGGTTTATGTTTAGAAACGGTCGAGTTCAAGGTTTCAAATCCTCAGAGTTGTGCAAATTTATAAATATAAATTAAATCGCACAAATAAAATTTTTCCCTTTTTATATTGAAGTCTAAAATTTTCAGGAACTATTCGTAGAAAATGCGAACTGTTCGTAAAAAAGTTCTAAATTTACCCATACATTTTTCATAGAAATAAGGATTTAATGTTTGATTTAGCGTGTGATTTAGCCTGAACGCGCCATCTAGTGGAAGCAACAAGCAGAACCGATCAATAAACTGATCATGTCCATTCACGTCTTGCATTCTTAGTACAGTGTTGATGTACAATAATGGGGTTTTATTCTTTTCCAGTTCGTTGGTGTTTTATATTATTTACCTCCATGATACTTATTTTTCATGAAGTAATAAAATTGTTTGCCTGCAATAATTATGTTTTTGGATTGTAAAACAAAAAATGTTACGTATTTTTTCTATATCCAACATTTAAGTACATAGTTGTAGAAAATGACATATTATTAATCTATCAGGTTTCGAATTTTGAATTTGCAAATAATTTTTTACCAAATTGCAAGTTTTATCGGTTGTAAAACTTTAATGTTTAGCAGATCTAAACGGTTTGGTCCGAACCTAGCTACCTGATTCATCGGCGAGAAAATTAGAGTCAGGTCACTTTGAAGCATAACAACTCAGTCAAAAAAATTGCCAGCCTAAAACTAATTAGTCTTTTGAAAGCCCAAGCTTTTCTATGTAAATGAACTTAGGGCGATAATGTAATAAAAATGTATGCTTTACGAACAGAAAAATGTAATATATAATATTTTTAGTTCTAATGAAGATATTAAAGCTATACAAATGCTGGTGCCTTTTTTGGACCCATGCATCTGAACTGAGCACGTTAAAGCAAAAGAGAGGCTCCTGTGGGCTGCGCGGGAAAAGAAAACTGCAACTTTTGGAGCGCGAATGCGAGTCACATAGGTTGTTGAGAGCAAAAGAGAAACAAGTTTTCGATGAAAGCAAAACGTACACTTTAGGAAGTTGAGAGGATACAAGAAATGGATAGTTGTTTCATTTTTAATCTCAAGTAAAATGTGTTGCATTATTGCTCTCACATTTGTCGCGTTGCATTTTTACTTTTCAGGTACACCATTAAAATAGTATATAACATTTTCCAGTTCTTTCTGCCAACACACTTCATAAGAAATAGTTTGAGCAATTGAATGAATGGCTCCTAATATTGAATATATTGAGTTAGAAAATCAACCTCTAATTATTATTATTATATAAAATACAAATCTAAAAAAACATAATAATAATAGTAAATTTAAATTATATAACTTGTAATAATTTGGTATAATTCACCATATTATTGATATTAATATTATTCTAAAAATAGGGGATAATAAATAAAATATGTAATTTGAATTTTTAATTGAAAATAATTCTTTTAAAAATAATTTAATTGCATTTCTAAATGGCTGTAAAATTCCTATAAATCTAACTTTATTTGGCTCTTTCAGAATTTGAATATATCCTAATAATTTTCGTTCTAATAAAATCAAAAATCTAATTTTAATAATGTTATTAAAATTAATGAAAAATTTAAAATAAATGAATTAATTTCATAATAATTAATTAGTATATAAACTATTAAATTTATTATCAAATGAATTCATTTCATTGTATAAATCTTACGTATTTTAATTTCTTATTATTATAATATAAAATGATATATATTCAATTTCTGAAACTAATACATTTTTCTGTCATAAAAATAAAAATAATAGTGATAATAATAGTAATTAAAACATTAGTTTACATAATTTATTGTATCATAATAATCCTTTATTCAGACATATCATTTTCTACTACAAATTTTTAATTAAATTTTATTTATGAAGTTCAAATTCATTACACTATTCTGTCATATTAGAAAAATTTAACATAATTTATAATTTTAACTTAGAAGGTCAATAGTTCTATTGGCTAAAAATTATTAAAAATAAGTTAATTAAACTTTTAGATTTACAATCTAATAATAGAAATACGATTTTCTTTTTTATATTAAATAATAATATTTTTATTACTTAAAGGTTCAAAAATTTTAGTGCTTAAACACTTTAATATAAAAAATTATTAAAGATTCAATAACATATTGTAAATCCTTTTATATAAAATGCTATAAAACGAGGTAATCTTATTATTAATATTATTAAAAACAATAATATAAATTTAAATATAAAATAATTCAAAAAATTAATTTTGTTAGGGGTGAGAAAAGGGTGGCTAAAGGGGATGTGAGAGGTGAAATAGGGCAAAGAAACTGAAATTTTAGAGCGGTAAGCGGCAGCAGCCTTAAGAGACACCTGTGAGCGGCAGTGAGTACTTTTGTGTATAGATAGGTTAGTTACCGACGGACGAGCTGGAGGTGGGCAGCGAGAGTACTGGCACTGTTGGTAGTGAAGTAGACCGCGAGGAAATTTACAGAGGGACACGACGGCCAGTTGTGCGTGGCCCGGTGTCAAGCGGCGCGTCAGGGAGGGGGATGAATCGGAGCGGAAGAAGTGATCAGGCAAGGGAGAGAGCGTCCAGTGCAAGTGAGGGGGAGGATCTCTTGAAGTGGAAAAGGGAAAGCAAAGAGAGTCCGGACAAAAGCGCGCTAGATAGTCCCTTTAAAAAAAGCGTACGAACACGTAGGTTACCCCCCCCCCCCCAATGGAGGGGCGGACGGAGAAGAAGGCTATCGGGGTGCTGATAGGTGAGATCAGAGGGTTAAGGGAGGACATATAGGGGGCTATGGAGCAGAAGGAAAGTATGAGGGAGGACCTGAGGGTAAGAGATGAGGGATGGGGAAAGGAAGTAAAAGAGCTGGGGTGAAAAGTAGAAGGATTGCAGATGGAGTTGGTATCAGTAAGGAAGGAAAAAGAGGACAAAATAAAGGAGATGGAAGAAGATTTTAGTATGTGGAAGGAAAGGGCGGAAAATAAGGCTGGAGAAGGTGGAGGGCAGGTCGGGAATGGAAGCAGTGGGCAGGGGGGAGGGTGAGAAGCAAGGTATTTGAGAGAAAGTGGAGATCATGATAAAAGAGAAAGTGGGAGAGCGTAGGAATGAAAAGGAAGAGAGGGCGGATAGGGAAAGGATAAGGGCAATGGAGTTGAGAATGGAGAGAAAAGAGAAGGCAGATAGAAGAAATAATATAGTGATAAAAGGGTTGAAGCTCAAGAGAGGGGCAGAAAGGGATGGGGTGGAAGAGCAAGAGAATTGAAGCTCAAGAGAGGGGAAGAAAGGGATGAGGTGGAAGCGCTGCTGCAGAGCATAGGGTGGGTTCAAGGCAACGTAAGGAAAGTTAGGATGGAGGGGAGAAAGGAGAATGAAGTGACGGTGGTGAAATTGGAGAGTTGGAAAGAAAAATTGGGGGTAATGCGTACCAAAAATAGGATAAAGGACAATAAGGTTTTTATCGATCAAGATTTACAAGGAAGGAAAGGGATGTTTAGAGAATGCTAAATGACAGGGCTAGGAAGGAGAGAAGCGAAGGGAGAGCAGTGAAGGTAGGGTATCAGAAAATAAAAATAGACAAGAAAATGTGGGTATAGGACGAGGAGAAGGAGGTGTTGAAGGAAGTGCAGGGGAATTTGTTTCGGGGGAAGTAGGGGGTGGGAGTAAAGCAGGGTGGAGGAATATTAAAGGTGTTGTACTGGAACGTAGCAGGGGTAAAGAAGAAAGATGAGGATTTCTGGAGATATATTCAGGAATTTGTTGTGATTGGACTGGTAGAGACGTGGATAGAGAGAAAGGAATGGGATAGTGTAGAGCGAAAGTTGCCAAGGGAGTATAAGTGGAGGCTACAGGAGGCGGTCAAAGTAAAATGGAAAGGAAGGGCTTGTGGGGGAATTATAACAGTGTTTAGGGATGGATTAGAGGAAGAAGTTCATGGAGAGGGAGAGGGGGAGGGCGTTCAAATGAGGGCTGTAAAGATAGGAGGGGTGTTATATAAGTTTGTGACTGTGCACAATAAGAATGGAATGAAAAGGACTAAAGAAAGGGTAGAAAACTTACTAAGAGAGAGAGATGAGGGTATGGTAGGAATGGGATGAGGGGGGACTTTAATGTGAGAATTGGGCGGGAAGGGGGCCTGTACCAGGAAGGGGAGAGCTTTGAAAGAAAATCGAAGGATATAATAATAAATAAAGAGGGGGAGATTCTAAGAGACTGGATGGAGGATAGAGGGTGGGCGGTGGCGAATGCTATGGTAAAAGGGGACGAAGAGGGAGATTACACGTATGTAAGTAAGAGAGATGTATCGGTGATAAGACTACGTGATTATGAATATGCAAGGGTTTGAGGAAATAGCGAAATTCGCAGGAGAAGGAAGGGTGGAATCAGACCATCAGCCATTGAGTTTGTGGATACAGGGGGAGGCTGGCGAAAGGCAGAGTGTTGAAGAAGGGTCGTTAGGGTAGAGGCTGTCATGGACGAGAGAAGGTATTTAGGAAAAAGAAGAAAGGAATGGTAAAGCCGTGGTGGGATAGGGAATGGAAAATGATGAGAAAGGTGAAAAAGAAGTGCAGGAAGTGGAAGGAAGAAACCGCGAAAAGGGAGGAGTACTTAGAAATGAGGAAGGAGTTTAGGGCGATGTGTAAGCAGAAAGAGCAGGAAAAAGAAAAAGAGCTGGAAGAGGAGTTGACAAGTGTTAAGGCAGAAGAGGACGCGTGGAAGTTAATTAATAGGTTTAGAAAACGTAGGGTTTAGGAAACGTAGGAAACGTAGAAGATAGGGAGCGACGAAGGGAGGACATTTTTCAAGGATTCATTTCAGGGGTCAGATTTTCGAAAGAGAGATGAGGGGATTAGAAGAAACAGAGAGGTAGATGAAGAGGAGCTAAACGACGAGGAGATAGGGAAGCAGATAGGGAAGTTGAAAAAATCGAAGACAGCAGGGATTGACGGGGTAGTGAACGAAGCATGGCTGTTTGGCACACAAGAGGTAAGGTAGAGGTTGGAGGGGGTAGTGAAAATAGTATGAAGGGGGGAGGGATTCCCAAGAGGGTGAAGAGAGGGGTTGATCCTACCACTGTATAAGAAATGGGATAGGGAGAGGCAGAAAAATTATACAGGAATTACGCTTATGAATACTGCGTACAAAATATACGCGATGGTGTTAGCAGATAGGCTGCGAAAGGATGTTGAGGGGAAAGGAATATTGCCGGAGACGCAGGCGGGCTTTAGAGAGAGAAGGGGCACTATTGACAATATTTACGTCTTGCAACACGTGGTGGATAGAGAATTAACCTAAAAGGATGCCAAAGTGTACGCGTTTTTCGTAGATCTAAAGAGCGCGTTCCCGTCAGTGAATAGGGGGAGGTTGAGGGAGGCAATGGAGGAGAGGGGAGTAAAGAGGGGCCTGATCGAGAGGGTAAGGGAGTTATATGAGGAGACGAAAGATAGGGTAAGAGGAGGGGAGTGAATCTCTGAGAGATTCTGTATGGATAGGGTGTTGAAGCAAGGGTGCCCGCTTAGCCCAACGCTTTTTGCAATTTTGATCACGGATATGGAAAGTAAGCTAGCGGCCGGAGTGGTAGGAGGAGTTAGGGTAGGAGGAGTCAGGATATGGCCACTCGCATATGCAGATGACATAGTGCTGTTGGCAAAGAGCGAAGAGGCTTTAAAGGAGATGATGAAGAAGTTGAGACGTTACTTGGACAAGAATAGGTTAGAGTTAAATGATGACAAATCGAAGGTTATGGTATTCAGGAAAGGAGGTGGGAGAGATGGGGGAGGGGAGTGAAAGTGGAAGAGAAAAGCGATACAGGAGGTGAAAGAGTTTCTGTAACTGAGCTTCCTGTTTTGAAGAAATGGGGGAGAAGTGAGAAGGGCAAATGTGGGGATGAGGCAGGTGTGGGGGCTGGGGAAGAGATTATTCGCAGATGATTTTGAAAGGAGAATGAAATTGTTTGATTCGCTAGTGATGAGTGTCTTATTTTACGGAGTGGAGGTATGGGGTTGGAAGGTAAGTGAGGAGGTAAGTAGGGTACAGTAGAGGCATGTAAAGTGGATACTGGGGTTGGCAAGGAATACGCCGAACTATATTGTCAGGAGGGAGACAGCAAGAACGAGTTTAGGGATTATAACAGGGAGTCGAGCGTGTAAATATGAGGAGAAATTTTTGGAAGAGGGGGGAAGTAAGTTGATTAGGGAGTGTTGGTGGGAGAAGGAGAACAGACTTAGTGGTGCAAAGATGGAGGTGGAAAGGAAAAGGTATTTTAGAACGAATGGATTGCAGATGGATGAAGTTAGCAGAATGCACGAGGAAGGAAGGAAGGTATATGAGTCGTTTCAAAAGAATGTCATGGAGAAAGAGAAGGCAGAAGGAGAGGAGAGACTAAGAGAGTCAAGGTGTAACGGAAACTATGAGTGGATTATGCCAAGGTAGAGAACGCAATATTTGTGTAAGAAATGAGAGCAAGGAAGTCAGGAACTTATAGCGAGAATGAGGTGCGGTTGCATGGAGAATTATAATAGGTTCTGGCTTTCTAGAGAGAAGAGAATGTGTGAATTGTGCGGGAAGGGGAATGCAAAATTGGAGCATTGGTTGGAGGAATGTGAAGAGGTGGAAAGGAGGGGAATAAGCATGGAGGTATTGTTGCATGAAAAGGGTGACAAAAGGATAGTAGCATGGGTGAAGGAGGTGTTGGGTAATATAGAGAAGAAGAGAAGGAAGGAGAAAGGGGTATGGAGAAGGAAAGATTGTAAATAGGAGAGAAGTAGATGTAAGAGAAATGTAAATATTGTAAATAGTAGTTAAGTATTAGGTGTTAGCCGTGGAGACAGAGGCTGGCAATGCGAGGCATAGCGACAAAAGAGCGAAATGCGTGCGAGGCGAGGCGCGGCGAGGAAGGTTAGGCTATAGGAGCGAGCGGATTAGTTATAAGGTGTGGATGAATAGTACTTTGTAAGATGTAGTTGTAAGAAAATTCTGTGAAAAATGGAAGTGTAAGCAAGTCAATGTTTCAAGAACAGCAGGGCGAAAAATAAACGTTTATCTATCTAAATATTTTTTAAATTCAAATAATTATTAAAATTTATTAGTTTAAATAAATAATTAATTATTAAAAAAGATAAATTTGTTTGAATTGTTATGAAAAATAAACAATTAATTTAAGATAAATTGTTTAATATATTTAAATATAAAAAATTAAAAGGTAAAATCCCAATTTTATTAATAAAGAAATAAAAATTAATAAAAATAATATATTAATGGATTGATTTATAAAATTTAATATAAAAAATAATATTAATGAAGATCTTAAACTTTTCATTAAGAAATATTAAAGAATTATCATTTATACCTCAAAAATTCTTACAGTTATTAACGATATAAAAATTAAAATATTAAAATTCATAATTAGTAATAGAATATATCAAATATTCTTAAATAAATTTACAATTTATTACTTTAATCAGACATAATACTTTATATTAATATAATTTTTAGTTTATTACATATTTTTCATTTACAGTGAAAAGAAAATATTATTATTATTAAAATAAAAATAATGAATACAATTTTTTTTAATGATTATATTCAACTACATCAAACTCTCGCTTTCAGCCACCCCGTCCTCAGCCTTCCTAGAACTGCTGGCTCACGCAATTTCTCAGGGGAGTAGGGCGAGATTGGTGACGACATTATATGCTTCAAGATATGGTTATTGTATAGATATGAAAGCGAGAGTTTGGTGTAATCATAAAGATATTGGAATATTATATTTTATGCTTGAAATTGGATCAGGAATGATTGGCTCAGCTTTAAGAATAATTATTCGAATTGAGTTACGAATACCTTTACAATTAATTGGGAATGACAAATTTATAATTCAATCGTGACTGCTCATGCTTTTGTAATAATTTTTATTTGAAATAGGCAGAGCAAGCGCACTTTATCTGTCTGTGGAGAGACAGTAAAATAGCACTTTATTGTACTGCAACGAGCGGCACGTAAAATGACAGCATGGAGAAAGAAGTTAGAGAGAAATTTAAGAAAAGTAAAAGAAAAGAGTGAGAAGAATTCATTTGAACCCTGAGCTTAACTACAAAGTGAATTTTAGAATTCTAACGTGACCCCACGCGCGTGCGTATGCGATACAATCAAGCGTTATTTTACAGAAAAAGGGCGCTTATCCTGCCTATTTCAGATAAAGTATCGTATGCACCACGGCCGTAAAGTTGTTTTATACTACCTAGGTACATAATCTACTATTTTTATAGTTATACCAATTATAGTTGGGGGATTTGGAAATTATTTAGTTCCTTTAATATTAGCAGTCCCTGGCATAGCTTTTCCTCGATTAAACAATATAAGAGATTGACTTTTAATTCCTTCATTATTTTTATTATCAGCTGGTATATTAGTAGATCAAGGAGCTGGGACAGGATGAACCGTTTACCCTCATTCATCTTCAAATTTAGGGCATCCAGGAATTTCTGTTGATGTAACTATTTATTCTTTACATTTACCTGGAATTTCTTCGATTTTAGGACCAATTAATTTTATTGCAAAAACTTTAAATATACGACCTAATTTAATAAAAATAGATAAAATTCTTTTATTTTTGTAAGATTTATTTTTCAACAACAATTTCATTACTATTATCTTTACCAATTATAGCTGGAGCTATTACAATATTATTATTTAATTGAAATATCAATTCATCATTTTTTGATCCAATAGGGGGAGGAGACCCTATTTTATACCAACATTTATTTTGATTTTTTGTCATCCAGAAGTTTATATTTTAATTTTACCAGCATTTGAAATAGTATCTCATATAATTTATATAGAATGTGAAAAAAATACTTTTGGATCTTTAGGTATAATATATGCAATAATTTCTATTAGTATATTAGGATTTATTGTTTGAGGTCGCCATATATTTACAGTAGGAATAAATATTGATGCTCGAGCATATTATACTTCAGTTACAATAATTACTGCAATTCCTACAGGTATTGAAATTTTTAGATGGTAAGCAACAATATACTATATGGATCTAAAATTAATCTGAATTAATCAATTATATGATCTTTAGGATTTATTTTTTTATTTTCTATTGGAGGAATAACTGAAGTAACATTAGCTTATTTATCATTTGATATTGTTATACATGATACTTATTATGTAGTTGCTCATTTTCGTTATGTTTTATCAATAGGAGCTGTATTTAGAATCATTGGAGGAATAGTTCATTGATATCCTTTAATTACAGAATCAACATTAAATTTCAAAATGATTAAAAATTCAATTTTATTTAATATTTATTGGAGTAAATTTAGCATTTTTCCCTCAACATTTTTTTAGGATTAAGAGGAATACCTATTTATCATGAAATTCAATTTCATCAATTGGTTCATTATTATCTAAATGAGAATTTTTTTATTGATTTATATTATTTGAGAGAGAATTGTTTCTTATCGATTTATGTTATATAAAAATTATTTGATGAGAATCTTTGAAGAGTATGTGGGAGCAAAAGATATGGAGGTGAACGTAGATAAGACAAAGGTGATGTGTTTCAGAAATAGAAAGAGCAAAATAAATTACGTTTGGAAGATGAACGGACAAAAAGTGGAAATTGTGGATGAGTTCTGTTACCTAGGTTTTTGGTTTTAGGCAGAAGGGGGAAACGAGCTGCAGGTGAGGAAAATAATTGAATGTGCGAGTAAAGTAATGGGCCAAGTATGGGGCATAGAAAAGAGAAGGTTCAAGAACGATTGGAGAATGAGGGTCTGGTTGTTTGGTGCGTTGGTTTGGGCGGTGTAGCATTATGGCGTGGAGATCTGGGGATGGAAGGAACATGGGAAAGTAGAGAGCATGCATGAGCGATTTCTGAGGTGGGTAATGCGGGTTAGCTGGAGTTGCCCAGGATTTATGTTAAGAGAAGAGTTAGAAAGGGAAAATATTGTTACTAGACAAATTAAGAGAGCCTGGAGGTTTGAAGAGAAGCTAAAAAGGGGAGAGGGAAGCAGAATCACACAAGCATGTTCGGATGAAATTCGGAACAATGAAGCGAGAGGCAATTTGGGAAATTCAAAATGGGAGGAAGAAAGGAGAAAAATAAGAAGGGTTTGTAATATTCGAGAAGGGGTTATGGAGTGGCAGGACATAGAGTTAGAGCTATTAGATAAACAATGAGAAGAAAGATGGACAAGGATTATACATTCGAGGTACAATATATGGTATATGATGGTCAAAGAGTTGACGGAACCAGAATATCTACAAAAAATAAAAAAGGAAGAAATATAGAGCAGGGTTGTGTGGTTTAAAATGGGAGAAGGAGTGAGAGCATGCAGATATTGGATGGATGAAGAGAAGAATTTATGTAGAGTATGTGGATACGAAATAGAGTCATGGGCACATGTATTAGAGAGATGTACAGGAGAGGAAAAAGGAAAGTTGAGTGTGGGTGACTGTGTAAGATGGCTCTTGGATGGTAGTGGACAGGAAGTAATGTGGATGAAGAAATTGGAAGAAGTAAGGGAAAGCAAGAGGTAGGGCAGAGCCAAACGGGTGATCCTGAAAAAAAAGGACAGTAAAAAGCGAAAATTGTTTTCAATATCGTGGAAAATGCATTTTTTCATGGTAAGAGAAAACGGAAGCCCTAGAAGCTCGCTCATTTTAATTATTAATGCTACCACTGTTACTATTCTTTATCCTACGTAATGCGAAAGAGTAGAATATAAGTAGTAGTTAAGTTAGACTAAGGATGGAATTGTAAATATATGTACAGGGAGCGAAGTCCACAAACTGGCGCTAGAGGGCAACAGTTACTGAACGATCGCACAGAGCAGAAAACCGTAGTGGCTGCAACAGCTGACGTTGCTGAAAGCATTGAAAGTGGGGGGATGGGTGACGTT
>NC_046663.1:127293882-127294926 GCF_010883055.1 Belonocnema kinseyi
ATAGGGATAGAGGGGAAAGGAAGGGCGTTAACGAAGAAATAGAAATGGAGGAATGGACGGATTATTTTAAGGGTCTATTAGGGGGAGAGCAAAATAAGATCACAGGGGAAAAGTGTAGGACAGTCCGAGGAGAAATAGAGGAAGGGAACGAGATAACAAGAAAAGAAGTGGATGAAGCAATAAATAGGTTAAAAAGAAACAAGGCGACGGGAGAAGATGGGATGGAGAACGAAGCGATGAAGTTTGGAGGAGGAGGGATTAGGGATGGGATGTGGAAGATCTGCAGCAAGGTATGAAAAGGGGAAGGTTGGCCGGAAGAGTGGACGACGGGACTGGTGGTACCGCTTGTCAAGAAAGGAGAAGGAAAGAAGGTAGAGGAATACAGAGGGATCACTCTCATGTCAGTCGGCTATAAAATATATGCAGAAATCTTAAGAAATAGGTTGGAGAGTCAGGTAGAACAAAAAGAAAGTATTCCATATAATCAGACGGGCTTTAGAAAAGGAATGGGAATTATAGACAACATCTACGTACTTAACTATTTAGTTAACAGAAATTTGGGGAGAAAGCAAGGGAAACTAGTCGCTTTGTTCGTAGATTTCAAAGCAGCGTTTGACTCAGTGAATAGAAAAGTACTATGGCAGGCAATGAAAGAGAGGGGTGTAGAGGAAAAGTTAGTGGAGAGGATAAAGGAAATTTTTACTGAAACCAGGATCAGGGTGAAAATATGAAAGAAAAAAGGGCAGGTTTTCTGCACAAGCCGAGGTCTAAGGCAAGGGTGCCCTTTGAGTCCGTTACTATTTAGTATCCTATTGGCAGACTTAGAGGAGAAGCTAAAGGAGAAAGGAAAAGGAGGAACGGCTTTGGTTAATAGCAAACCATACTCACTAGCATACGCGGACGATGTAGTTCTATTAGCAGATGATGAGAAGGGGATGAACCTAATGAGAATCTTCGAAGAGTATGTGGGAACAAAAGAGCTGACGGTGAACGTAGATAAGACAAAGGTGATGTGTTTCAGAAATAGAAAGAGCAAAATAAATT
>NC_046663.1:127295026-127309522 GCF_010883055.1 Belonocnema kinseyi
GAGGTTTGAAGAGAAGCTAAAAAAGGGAGAGGGAAGTAAAATTGCACAAGCATGTTTCGGTGAAATTCGGAACAATGAAGCGAGAGGTAATGTGGGAAATTCAAAATGGGAGTAGGGCAGAGCCAAACGGGTGATCCTGAAAACGGACAGTAAAAAACGAAAATTGTTTTCAATATCGTGGAAAATGCATTTTTTTATGGTAAGAGGAAACGGAAGCCCTGGAAGCTCGCTCATTTTAGGAATTAATATCACTACTGTTACTATTGTTTATCCTGCGTAATGCGAAAGAGTAGAATATAAGTAATAGTTAAGTTAGACTAAGGATGGAATTGTAAATATATGTACAGGGAGCGGTGGGCCTCAAACCCGTAAAAGGGAGAGATTAAATACATACATACATACATATTAAGGAAATGCAACAAGACATATAGTTCTTTCATTATCATTATCAATTAATTCATGAATGGGTTATATATTGTTTTGGGTAAATTAAACATTCTTTTCATATATTTGTTCATTTAACTCCTCAAGGGACTCCATATATTTTAATACCTTTTATTTTAATAATTGAATCAGTTAGAAATATAATTCGTCCTTTAACTTTAGCTATTCGATTATCAGCAAATATTATTGCTGGTCATTTATTAATAACACTAATTAGATAGTCAAGAAATAATTTAGGTTTAATATTAATTATTCTTATAATTATAATTCAATCATTATTAGTAGTACAAGAAGTTGCTGTAATTTTTATTCAAGCTTACGTATTTTTTATTTTAAGATCTTTATACTCTTCCGAAACTATTTAATTAATGAAAATATATTTTTATAATCATCCCTATCATATTGTTACAAGAAGATCTTGACCAATTTTAATGTCATTAAGATTATGTATTTCAATAATTGGTATAATTAAAATATTCAATTATATAAATTATATATTAATAATTTTAGGATTATATATAATTATTATTATTTCATTTCAATGATGACGAGATGTAATTCGTGAAAGAACATTTCAAGGGCTACATACTTTAAAAATGCAAAAATCATTAAGAATAGGAATATTTTTATTTATTCTTTCAGAATTATTATTTTTTATTTCTTTTTTTGATCTTATTTTAATTCAGCTTTATCTCCAAATGTACAGATTGGAAGTTTATGAGCCCCTAAAAATGATAATAAATTTAATGCTTATGCAATTCCTTTATTGAATACAATTATTTTATTGTCATCTGGTGTGACGACTACTTGATCTCATCATTGTTTAGTATTCAGAAATAAATTTAAAAGATTAATTGGTTTATTGTTGACAATTTTATTAGGACTAATATTTTCTTTAATTCAATTGTATGAATAGAATCCATCTTCATTTTTTTATACGGATTCTATTTATGGACCATTATTTTTTATAACTACAGGATTTCAAGGGTTACATGTTATTATTGGAAGATTATTTCTATTAATAATATTGATTGGAATATATTATTATCATATATCTTCATTTGTTTATAACAAATTTATTATGCAAATTACTTGTATCCTGGGAGTACACCCGCGCGGATTTAAGATGTTTTGTGATATCTGACAATCGTTCGTGAAGGAAAAAAAACAAAAATTTTAAATGTTCCTTCTGATCACACTCTACGGTAAATAAATAAATATAAAAAAAAAAACAAATTTAAAAATCTAGCCTCAAAAATCCCTTACAAATTTATTTAATTATAATATAGAAGAACAAATTGTGAATAGAATGAAAACTGAAAGTTGTAGACATTTTTGAACAGTATATTTCTGTTTCGGACCTCTGTGAGTAGCACGTCAGCTTAGAGCGCTAGGTGACAGACACATCTGACAAAGAATTGACGCAACCCCGAGCTGATGTGTAGTCGATATATCCCGATCCCGGCCCGAAAAAAACTGACACGATTCCTACCCAGTCAAGCAAAAGTATGGTATCGAACGTGACCACCAATTCGTTTGGAAAGTTCGCATCACTCACAAAATTAGCCTTCTTTCGCACTTGCCACACAAACAAATATTTCTATATTACTTTATTTTATGAAGCACTTGAATAAAAGAAACAATTAAGAAATTATTCACTTTTTAGAAATTAAAAGAAGCCCTACTTTGAAGGTTATTTTAGAATTTCATGTTTTTTTTACATTAGCTTCCCAGCATAAAACATTCACCAACTATGACTCTCTCAGTCCCAGTTCTGCCCTCAGACTCCCCCTTTCATTAATCTAATTTTTGAGGGACTGCCGTTATAAATAGACTCTCTAACGAGGGGTACATAACTCTTGCAATCAGTGTACACACGTACTTGCAATCACCTTGCAATCACTTAAAATCACCGTGCAATCAATTGCGATCACTCACAATCACTTGCGATCACTCACAATCACTTGCAATCACTCACAATCACTTGCAATCACATGCAGTCAGTTGCAATCACCCACAATCACCTGCAATCACTTTGAAATCACCTGCAATTACCTCAAATCAATCTGTAATCACCTGACTTCATCCTGAAATCAAGTGTAATAACTCTGCAATCACATCTCGACTTGGATATTATTTTTAATTTTTTTTTAAACTATTCAATGAAGTAATAAAATCTATAATTTATTTTTGTAACGATTTTATCATTTAATTGAATAGCTTTAGGAAAATAATATTTAAATACATTTATGGTTATTAATGGTTTATTAAAAAATAATGTATCTCCCTATGCAATTTATATTTTTGCTTGTCCCTCGGCGTGCAGACATCTTGCCAGCTTACGTGACGATTTGAAATCCCTAAGTTTCATCTGCTACGTCACAGGCGACGTCCTATATTGGTCACTATAGTATCTTCTTGTTGTATACATACGTGTATATAACATTTTTAACTGTTATAAATTTAGCATTCAATTTTCTTCAATTTTCAACAGTAGAAAATTAAACCTTTTGAAGTTAAACTCTTGAAAAATTATGCAAACTGAGATTCAATTTTGAACAGTTGAAAACTCAAGAAAAAATATAAATTTGTATTAAAAACAGGTGTTAAAAATGTACTATTTACATAATTTTACCAGAGAATTTAATAAATAAACATTTCTATGAATTACAAAAAAGATTAAAAAAAGTCGATTTTTTCGAAAATCTACTATATAAAATTCAAATTTGTGGAGTTGAGGCTCGATACCATCCACACCGTTGCATATATCGAATTGCAAGTATATACACGTGTAGATTAGGCACTGGAGATGGTTCCTACCGCAATCCGAATCGCTTTTTGCTCATAGCTTTTGTTTAATAAATCCCAAACAGGTCATCAAGATGTGTATGTGGGAGGGGGGGCAATACGAAGTAGTGGGGAAGGTGGGGGGGGGGGGCTGTAGCAGTTTCAACCAACCGGCAACAAATTTTTCACTCATATCCTTTGGGTTCTCAGGCAGGTCGTTTTTTAGTTTTTAATTCTTTTTTTCGCATTTAGAGATTTCCTTAAGCTGTTCACAAATTTCAAAAGTGATTTGGAATTTTCGGAAACTGAATTAGACAACTGAAATACAATTTTTACAATCAAAATTTAAAAAATACAGTTTCTATGTTCTGTATTCAATTTTTTATTTCTATTTTGCTTTCTTCAAGTTTTCTTTAAATTTCACTATCGACTTTACATTTTTCAAACCCAAATTCTACGATAAATATTTAAAATTGTATATTGATTTCATTTCATTATTATGAAATATAGAACTTTTATGGCATTTCCGTTTGTTCTCGATTCATAGTAAAAATTATAGAGAGCTTTTCGCGGCAACGAAGCCGCCGCCAAAGGGCGCAGTTAATGATATAATAATAAGAAAAAAATGTTAACAGAAATGTACTATGAAATAACAAAAATTAGGTTTTATTATTAGTTTTATATTTTAATTTAAAAATTGCTTGAGACCAAAAATAATAATAATCGTGCGCATGTACGTTTTCTAGAAAAATAAATAACTGCCACAATCGATACTTTTCAAGTTAATGTTGCTAATTTACTCAAAATTTTATTTTTGGATAATCATAGAAAATATTAAAAAGTCTATCAAAATGTATCTTGTTGCAAGGAATAACCTTTTGAGCCACAATAGTGTTATATTCCAAATATTAAAGAAGTCTTTCTGTAAAGAATTTTTTAAATTTATAAGTCGGTATTAGTATATCATAAAAGATCGTCGAAAGTTCGACAATAGGTAAATCGATGCGTCTTGAAAACGCCTAGAAATATAACATAAAATTTGCATACTAGCGTAAATGTGGGGCAATAAGTTACTCATAACCGTTTTTTGAGAAAAACTAAAACGCTTTTTAATAATTCTATTTTTTTATTTCTTGATGTCGAATTATATTTAAATATCTCCAAAATAGATTTGAACCATTTTTGTCATACCATTCCAGCTATTTCGTGTTATCAATTAAGCCTCAAGCCAAATCGACGTTTCGAGTTTTTTTAACATTCCGGCTCTACTATCAGTATATTTAAAACTGTTCTATCGCTTTATAGCAAGCAACCATTTTAAATCGACTCACATTTATTTGAATTAGCTTTGAATTAAATTTAAATTACTTTAAATTCACATTGAAACCCCCGAAATCGCAAGTAATTCACCATGAAATCACTGCAATCACTAAGAATTTACCGTGCAATCACTGCCATCATTCGGATTTAACAGTGTAACCACTGCAATCTCAAGCAATTAAACGTAAAATCACTTCAATAACTAGAAATCCACCATTTCAATTACTGCAATCACTTTCAATTTACCGCGAAATCACTAAAATCACTCAGAATTCCACATGAAATCACGCAATCACTCAAAATTAACCCTGCAATCACTCGAGATGACTGCATTCACTTTCAATCACTTACAATCACTTGCAATCACTTACAATCATTAGCAATCACTTGCAATCACTTGCAATTATGCAATTATGCAATCGATACTCGTGGGAACAGAATGGCGACAAATCAATAAAACCTAAACCGGAGCATACGTTAGGAGTAATGAGGTCTTTTGGACGTAATCGAGGAGGTTTACGGGTGTTTTAGGACGGAGGGTAGAGCGTCTATATATAGCAATGCGAGGTCCATCGGTGAAGCAGAAGATCTCATTAGGGAGCTACAAAACGTTTTTGAAGAAATGGGGGTATACTGCCACACAAGGAAAAATATGGACCTGCCAATAAAGGACGGAATTGCCAAAGCACTCTTGCAACGCTAAGAGCAAGAGAAAGATAGCTTAATGAGAAGGAAAAGTCTAGGGGAAGTATAAGTAAAAACGGTACTCAGACTGAAGAAACTATGGACCAAGGAGCAAGGAATCGAGGATGAAACGCTCCTGCGCCCACGACCTCGACACCAAAAAAGGCGGAAGGAAAAATAGAACCTGGTCCCAATAACGCGAGGAAGCAGAAGAAGGTCAGAGGCTAGGTCGATACGATGGGGTTCTCATAAAATCGGTCGACGGTCTGAGCTACGCTGAGGTCTTGAAGGAACTCAAACAGATGATAAACCCCGACAACCTTGGTGTCAAAATCAGGGGAGTCAGGGAGACAAGGAAGGGCGAAATCCTTATTGAGGTGAGCCTGCAACAGACGGTAGGACGCAGCTATCTTCAGCTATTAAGGAGGAGGCCGGTGCTGACTATTCCGTGCGTGAGCTCGTCCCACGTATGGAGGTCGAGGTCCTGGATATCGACACGACAACCGACGTTAAGGAAATGAAGGAGGACAACAGAAATTACTTTGGTGATTTAGGCACGGATAACGTTAAGGTTAAAATGACATTTGTAAGTGGGTTAGATGTTCTGCAGAGTCCGAAAGAAGACGGAGATTATGCGCTGTAATTTCTGCCAGGGCTTCGGCCACATTGCAGCAAATTGCGAGGGTCCTGACAGGACCAAATCATGTGGAAGGTGCGGTGCAGATGGCTATAAGTCTGTGAAGTGCGTCGGCACTCCACAGTGCTTCCTCTGTGATTCACTTTTAAGGAGGCCATCCTATCAAAGAAGATTCAAAGGAACAGTAATAAGAGGACCAGGTTGGCACAACAGCAGGACGCCGAAGCACGGCGTAGAAGCCTGACCTCGTTCCTGAAGTAATGCGAAAACGGATTCCGGGAACATGGGTTGGCGAAAGGGAGGGTTTTAGTCAGTAGGAATCTGACGCTTCCCAGCCTAAGATCCGTTTTGACATAAGAAGTACTTTAGACTGGGTGTCTTCTGCAAGATTTTTCCTCCTACTACAAAAAAACGCTACGACGACTAAGTTCCCTTATTTCAACATGATTTCGATTCGCAAAAGAGATTTCTCATTTAACGATGGTAGTTGAGCTTACAGTGCACATTTTAAATAATTAATAATACAAACCATAAAAATACCTAGGAATGGAATGAAACTTTGTTTGATGAAAGGCATGCGCCCGGTAAAGGTAAAGGTCAAGTTTTAGGTGATAAATAAATACTGGATATTTAGAACGCTAGAGAGGTGAATTTTCTGAAGGTAAAAGAATTACGAAACACTATGCACGTAAGGAAGCAAAATATTTTATGTGTACCTGAAACAAAGAAAAAGGGATGCAACAGTAGAAATATAGAAAATTAAGTGTTAGACGGCGGACTTGAATTCTGTTCAGGAGTAGATAGTAAACCAAATGGTAGCCAAGGTGTAGGTTTGATTATGAATGAGAGAGTACATCAGTATATTAAGAGCCATGAGTTTGTTGCTCCCAGATCGTTGTCGGTTAGAATGAAAGTAGGAATCAGAAGATTATTTATCATATCATGCTACGCCCCTATTGATAGTGATCTCAGCGATGTAAAAAACATCTTCGGGGAACCTTATATAATACAATAAGTACTCGCAATTATAGCGCAAAAAATCATTTGACTAGAAGATATGAAGGAGCGGGTTCGCGTACAGCGCCATGGTAAAGAAAAGGTGCTAGGTAATTTTTGGAAGTCCCGGAAGCTGGAATTACAACATTGTCATATTGATGCGCGCACTATGCCATAATTTAGTGCTTATTTAGTGCTAATTTATGCTGCAAAAAAAAATTTTGTGCCCGGTAATTTTGGCCAAAAACATCTAGTAATGCTAGCTTCAGCTGAAGCCACAACTCCGGTATGCGAAACTCGGAAACTATTTGTGGTATCAAAATTCTCCTTTTCGCAGGAATTCAGTGCTAATTAAGTGCTCTGGATTTATGCCTTGCAAAAAATCCGGGCACTTTTTTTTACCAAAAACGTGTAGTAGTGCTGACTTTAGGTGACTCTGGTGTTGTGAAACTCGGAAACTATTAGTGATATCAAGATCTGCTTTGCGCAGGAATTTAGTGCTAATTAAGTGCTAATATATACTGCAAAAACTAAATTTTGTGCCCGATAATTTTGATCAAAAACATGTAGTAATCCTGACTTAAGGTGAATCTGATATGCGAAACTTGGAAACTATTAGTGGTATCAAATTCTCCTTTGCGCAGGAATTTAGTACTAATTAAGTGCTCTGCATTTGTGCTATTGAAAAAATCCGGGCACTTTTTTTTTTACCAAAAACGTGTAGTAATGCTGGCTTCAGGTGACTCTGGTATGCGAAACTCGGAAACTATTAGTGGTATCAAATTCTCCTTTGCGCAGGAATTTAGTACTAATTAAGTGCTCTGCATTTGTGCTATTGAAAAAATCCGGGCACTTTTTTTTTACCAAAAACATGTAGTAATGCTGGCTTCAGCTGAATCTGCTGTTGTGAAACTCGGAAACTATTAGTGATATCAAGATCTGCTTTACGAATGAATTTAGTGCTAATTAAGTGCTAGTATATTCTGCAAAAACTAAATTTTGTACCCGGTAATTTTGAGCAAAAACATGTAGTAATGCTGGCTTCAGGTGACTCTGGTATGCGAAACTCGGAAACTATTAGTGGTATCAAGATCTGCTTTGCGCAGGAATTTAGTGCTAATTAAATGCTCTGGATTTGTGCTATGCAAAAAATCCGGGCACTTTTTTTTATCAAAAACGTGTGGTAATGCTGACTTCAGGTGACTGGTATTGTGAAATTCGGAAATTTCTGCGCAAAGCAGATCTTGATATCACTAATAGTTTCCGAATTTCACAACACCAGTCACCTGAAGCCAGCATTACCACACGTTTTTGATAAAAAAAAGTGCCCGGATTTTTTGCATAGCACAAATCCAGAGCATTTAATTAGCAGTAAATTCCTGCGCAAAGCAGATCTTGATATCACTAGTTTCCGTCTTTCACATAGCAGGGTTACCCTAAGCCAGCATTACTACATGTTTTTGCTCAAAATTACCGGGCACAAAATTTAGTTTTTTCAGAATATATTAGCACTTAATTAGCACTGAATTCCTGCGCAAAGCTGATCTTGACACTACTAATAGTTTCCGAGTTTCGCATGCCAGAGTCACCTGAAGCTATGATTACTGCATGTTTTTGATCAACATTAGCGGACAAAAATTTTAGATTTTGCAGAATATATTAGCACTTAATTAGCACTAAATTCCGGCGAAAAGCAGATCTTAATACCACTAATAGTTTCCGAGTTTCACACCACCAGTCACCTGAAGCCAGCATTACCACACGTTTTTGGTAAAAAAAAGTGCCCGGATTTTTTGAATACCACAAATCCAGAGCACTTAATTAGCAATTTATTCCTGCGCGAAGGAGAATTTGATAACACTAATAGTTTCCGAGTTTCGCATACCAGAGTCACCTGAAGCCAGCATTACTACACGTTTTTGGTAAAAAAAAAGTGCCCGGACTTTTTGCAAGGCATAAATCCAGAGCACTTAATTACCACTAAATTCCTGCGCAAAGCTGATCTTGATACCACTAATAGTTCCCGAGTTTCGCATACCAGAGTCACCTGAAGCTAGCATTACTACATGTTTTTGATCAAAATTACCGGGCACAAAATTTAGTTTTTGCAGAATATATTAGCACTTAATTAACACTAAATTCTTGCGCAAAGCAGATCTTGATATCACTAATAGTTTTCGAGTTTCATAACAGCAGTCACCTGAAGCCAGCATTACCACACGTTTTTGGTAAAAAAAAAGGGCCCGGATTTTTTGAGAGGCATTAATCCAGAGCACTTAATTAGCACTTAATTCCTGCGGAAAGCTGATCTTGATACCACTAATAATTCCCGAGTTTCGCATACCAGAGTCACCTGAAGCTAGCATTACTACATGTTTTTGCTCAAAATTACCGGGCACAAAATTTAGTTTTTGCAGAATATATTAGCACTTAATTAGCCCTAAATTCCGGCACAAAGCATATCTTGATATCACTAATAGTTTCCAAGTTTCACAACACCAGTCACCTGAAGCCAGCACTACTACACATTTTTGGTAAAAAACAAGTGCCCGGATTTTTTGCAAGGCATAAATCCAAAGCACTTAATTAGCACTAGATTCCTGCGCAAAGCAGATCTTGATATCAATAATAGTTTCCGAGTTTCACAAAACCAGTCACGTGAACCCAGCATTACCACACGTTTTTGGTAAAAAAAAGTGCCCGGATTTTTTGCAAGGCATAAATCCAGAGAACTTAATTAGCACTAAATTCCTGCGCAAAGCTGATCTTGATAACACTAATAGTTTCCAAGTTTCGCCTACCATAGTCACCTGAAGCCAGAATTACTACACGCTTTTAGTAAAAAAAGAGTGCCCGGATTTTTTTCAAGGCATAAATCCAGAGCACTTAATTAGCACTAAATTCCTGCGCGAAGCAGATCTTGGTATCACTAATAGTTTCCGAGTTTCACAAAATGAGAGTCACCTGAAGCTAGCATTACTACATGTTTTTGCCCAAATTTCCGGGCACAAAATTTAGTTTTTGCAGAATATATTATCACTTAATTAGCACTAAATTCCGGCGCAAAGCAGATCTTGATACCACTAATAGCTTCCGAGTTTCGCATACCGGAGTTGTGGCTTCAGCTAGCATTACTACATGTTTTTGGCCAAAATTACCGGGCACAAGATTTTTTTTCTGCAGCATAAATTAGCACTAAATAAACACTAAATTATGGCACAGTGCCCACATCAATATGACAATGTTGTAATTCCAGCTTCCGGGACCTAAATAATTGTTCTTTTTTTGTAAATAAATATGCGATTAAACTATTTTCAGTTCTAATTAAGATAATGAAGTGATTGACATTGGAGGTAGTTAGTGGAACTGTCTGTAATACTTTAAAGTTGAAGGAAGTATGTGCTTCTTGTTGTCTTCGTGCATATTGCAATATTTGAAGTCAGTTTTTACATTCTGATCAGAGAAAGTATTAGATTTGTGTAAAATTTGCCCCCCCCCCCCCCAATTTTTGTTAAATGTCCAAGTTTTGAGATCTTCTGAATCCGAAAAACCGGTTTTTACGAATGTGTTTGTCTGTATGTCTGTCTGCATTACCCTATGTATGTCTGTCTGTGAACACGATAACTTTAAAAAAAATTAATCTATTACATTGCCCTTTGGTACACTCGTTTAGTGTCCCAAACGAAAGGTCAAGTTCGTTAGCCAGCCATTTGCGATAAAGTATTACAAAGTATTACAAAATTCCCAAAAACACACAAAAATGAACATTTTATGCCAAATAATGCACGATATGAAAAAAGTCAAGAGAAGAAAAATGTTGTTTTTTGAATGCCCTACAAGATTATCACAACAACTTTTTCAATTTTCTTGAGAAATAAAAATTTTAAATTTTGACAGCATACAAAATAATAAAAAATCCAAAAATTACATTTTTCGGCCAAACTGTGCAAAATATGGTAAAAGATGAATACAAAAAAATTGTGCATTCGAAAAAGGTCTACAAATTTGTTATCAACCACTTTTTGAAAGGATGCATAGATTAAGCTTTAATTATGAAAAACGTCATGACAGTTTTAGATTTGTATAAAATTTGACCCACCCCCCCTAGTTTTTGTCAAAAGGTCCACGTTTTGAGACCCCCTGAATCCGACAAACAGGTTTTTACGAATGTGTCTATCTGTATGTCTATCTGCCTGTCTTTATGTCTGCCTGGCTGTGAGCACGATAACTTTTGAAAAAATTAATCTATTAGATTGGATTTTGGTACACTCTTTTAGTGTCCTAAACTAAAGTTCAAGTTCTTTAGTCAGCCATTTTAGATAAAAACTTAAAACGTGAGCGCCTTTTGAATATTTTTCAGACCATTTTTTAAAAATTCAAGAATTATCTGTACGGTTATTCATAGTATTTAAAAGTCGAACAATTTATCTAATTACTTGTTTCATAAAATAAAAAATTACTAGAGTTATAGCATTTACAAAATTCCAAAAAACACGAAAATGAACCTTTTAGGCCAATTAACGGACGATATGAAGAAATGGCAAGAGAAGAAAAAGCATGAAAAATAATGTAAAATCCAAAAGTTACTTTTTTCATGCAACATTTTCGCAGTATTTCAAATATTCTCAAATATAATAATGCATTTACAAAAAAATATGTACACACACACACACACATATATATATGTATAACGGTAAGGCTGCACAGTAGACTGTATGTGTGAAGTTTAAATCATATAGAAATCATTGGAAATGATCAAATTCAGTTTATGGAAAAACGACAAAAGTTGTATAAAAACGTTTGATAACAACATTTTTTAAAAAGAATGCGCATTTTTTTAAAAGGGACAATGAGACTTCATCTGTTTTAATAACGATGCAAGTTACGAATTAGAATAATATACATTTATGAGAATGATATAAAAGTTCAGGGTTAAGATCGAGTGCGAAGCACGAGATACGTGATGAGAATGTGTTCGTTAAAGCCGAAGGAGCTTTAACAAAAGAGAATTCACAATCAGGTAAATGCATTATCGAGTGTAAAGCGCGAGAACCAACAGTCGCGCGCCCTAGGCGCGCCATGGGAATGTGCCAGAAACCAGCATTGTGCCGTTTATTCAAGGATCGTTCTCGGTTTTCCTTAGCCCGGCCTACCAAACTTATGCCTCCGAGCCTCACTCTGGCCTTCGAACCTTTTCCCTGTAGTGAGGAAAACCAAGAACGATCCCCTGAAAAAACGGCACCACGCCTGACTCTGGCACCTGCTTTCCTATATAAAAAACTCACTTCAAATATCATAATTTGCACGAAGACAATAAGAAGCACATACTTCCTTAAAATTGTAAATTATTATAGATAGATCAACTGACTACCTCCAAATTCGAATTTTCTCGCCGATAGGAGGTCCAAATTATGCGAGCTCAATTTACAGGTAAATATACAATTTTATCGACATTTTATTGATTTGAGGTTTATCAGCATATTAAACTCTTTCTTTTAAGTCCTAATTCGTCTCAATAACTCCATTCAAACCGGAGATAATTTGCCCTAGCATTACAAATTCTGGTGACCACAATTTTTACTATTTTTGAATTTTCAAAGTTGAGCTCCATTCACAAATAGACAAGTAATCCACATGAATTTTTTCCATTTATTTCGGACAGTTTTATGACTTTAGAAACAGCTGAAAGTTGACTTTCAAATTTTCGGCTTCGTTAATAGTGATTTTCACCAGATTTGTTGTTCTTACAACAACAAAAATTTTTTCACCGATATACGAAAAATCCCATCTAACAGGTAGAAAGATTTCGAATCAGCTTTGCTAAATGCAAAGTTAATACGATTTATTGTCACTGATGTCTATGCGTCTCACTATGTGTGGATGAACCTTCAAGCTTTCTAACAAACAAATGATAAATTTATGAGAGGTTGCATCGAAAGCTTTCCAGTATTCAATTCAGGTTATCGAAATAGTGTACTGATATTTTTCAAAATTCTAAAATATTCAATAATTTATTTTTTACGAGGATTTCTTCAAAAGTACTTTATGTTGAGAAAAAATAAGTATAGGAAGCCGTTTAATGTCTCTAAATGTGCAGGTTTGTGAAATACTATTTTGAATATTTCCGACTTTAATCAGTCTTTGTGCGCGGACGACACAGCAGGACAAGTGCATAAATGAATATTGTAGAATTTTGAAAAATGTAATGCATTATAGAATGTTGAAAGAATATCTGTGTATTTATTCAGATATTCCTGACATAGACCACGTACTGGGAATAGGTGAAATTTAACGCTTGAAAAAGGAGATCGAAGAACGTGTTTTTCGGGATGTTTTTCCCTCTATTGAAAAAAATTGTTTTGGATAAAGTGATCATCCATTGTATTCGGAAAACTTTCAGATTCTTTTTATTAAACAATTAAGATTTTTTTGAGCGAGATGCAATCAAAAGAAGTGAGGGGCCTCGACTTTTGTTCCCAACTTTAGCAAGATTTTTCTCAGCATATTGAACCATTGCGCAGAAAAGCTGTAAGCATGCCAAGCATTCAGTTTGTAGCCAGCGATACATATTATACAGGTATATTTTTGAGATTTGATCTAAATATTATATATTATGTCTTTTGATGGGGGTTTCTGTGATGACTTAGATTTTGTTCCTATTTCAGAGAGTTCGTCTCTAAATTTGCATGCAATGTAACTTGAATTTTAAGTGTAGCTTTACCTATAAAATGACGGTGACAGAAAAATGACACTTCCATGTAAACACCCATATATATGTTGCCTAAAAAGCTAGACGCTAAGAATCTGTAAATAATTGTAATGTAATTATAGATAAGGTATATTCTTAATGTAAAGATAATGACATCCTTGCAGAAAAAAAGAGAATCTTGTACACACGCGCAGAGTAGTAAAGAACTAGTCGCCATAGATGATGTTATCATGACACAAGCACGTGAACATCAATGAAACTTGCACATGACATACATTGACTACAAGCAAGGGTAGTTCTATTTCGACACATAGACGGCAGAGGCATTGTAGTTGTCAAACAACCATGTGAGTCACAAGTTCTACATTGGCAAGACTATTTTAAAAGCAAGCGAGATATTCTGCTTTAAAAACCCGTCTGTGAAGGGGATCTCGATTACGCGCTCAAATTCTTAGAGCAACATGAAGCGGACAGAGTGGGATCCACTATTTGGCTTAAAAAGGGCGTCCTGTTTCCGGAAATTAAGGGATTCGTGATAGCAAGTGCGTTTTATATCAATAAGTGCCTGATAGGTGACGATTGTGTGAAGATACAAATGAATTCATGGAACACATTCTTTATGGTTGTCGCCCGTTTAAAAAAATAAAGACCCGACATCGTGATCTGTGAGAAAAAACATCGAAGAATCTACTCTCGAAATTTGAATTAGTAGAAATTTTATTAATTCATTCAGTACACTTAATTTAAATTTATGAATCAGTTATTTTCAGAAGTTTACTAATTTTATCAGTACAAATACCGTAACTGAAGTTAATCAGTTATACCGTAACTGTAGTCAATCAATTATTGACTTAGAATAAATTTATAGACGAACAATTTCTAATTAAGATTTATTTATACTCCAATATTATTTCTAATA
>NC_046663.1:127309622-127311961 GCF_010883055.1 Belonocnema kinseyi
CATAAGGACAACCGCAGGATTTCGCCGGGAGCGGGTGCTAATCTGAAAAATTGCACCCGCTTCTAGTGAAATCGCGGTAAAATTTCAGCCACAACCACGTCTCACGACCGTGAAATAGGTGGTTACAGTATGTAAAGGAATGAATACGACGATCCAGTAAAAGCCTCGTGCACCCTAAGAACACGAAGCTACCCAAGGACAACCACCTTCTGCATTTTTCCCGCAAGTGTTTTAGCATATTGTTGACACGCAGGGATGCTTTTTAGGCCATTATCAAGTGAATGCTTGGCACCTGCAAGAGCGCCGGTGATAAGGACGATTAGTTTAACAGAATATTCCGGGTACAATCGTTGCAACTCCCTTATAAGGTCTCGGTACCTCTCTTTCTTTTCATTCTCCTTGGTTATGATGTTTTTGTCAGCTGGTGCCGAAAATTCGATAACGAACATGGTTCGCTTCTTCAAGTCAAGAAGAATCATGTCAGGCCTCGAGTGAGCAACAGAAACAATTGTCGAGAATATAAAGTTCCAGTATATGCGGCACTTCCCATTCTCGACAATTGACTCGATTTCCCTAGGAGCATTTAGAGGAGCGATATTAAGGTTAATGCCGTAATAGACACAGAGAATGTAATAAAGCACTCTTAGTGCCGCATTGTGCCTTTGAATGTAGGTCGTTCCCGCGTGAGTTGGACAACTAGATAATATGTGAGCTAAATGCTCGGGGTGTGCATGGCACGCCCTGCAGCAATCAGGGGGAATGTCTTGGCTCAAAATGTGGCGACGGTATGTTAAGGTGGAAATGACACCGTCTTGGCATCCAAAGATGAAACCCTCTGTACCGGACTTCAATCCGGGCGATTTAAGGAAAGTAAATGTTAGCTCACAAGACATTGACTGATCCTTCACATTTCTGTGGAAGATACCGCGCATCCTCTTATCGAGGAGCTGTTCACGAAAGTTTTTCTCTTGTGCTTTCTTAATCCGGGCTTTCAGGAGTGAGTACTCGAGATAGATAAGATTTGATGCATTTTGCTCATCCCTAATACTGAAGTCAAGTCCGAGTGTTTCAGCAGCCTCCTCCGCTGCTTTGTACAAAAACGCTCCTTTGCCCACTTCTTCGTGATTCCTGATCATTTTAAAAAGAGTGTCTCTTCCATTTGCAACTCTATGTGCTGTACCCAGAATAATCCTGTTGTGAAGACATTGAAGACTCAATATTCCGCGACCCCCTTGACGGCGTGAAATGTACAGTCGCGGAACGGAAGACTTAAGATGCATGCTTTTGTTCATGTGAATAAGCTTTCTTGTCCCGATATCAAGGGACCTGAGCTCGTTCTTCGTCCATGAAACTACTCCAAATGAATAGAGTACTACCGGGACGGCACGCATGTTCGTTGCAGATACTTTGTTCCTCGCCGAAAGTTCGGAAGATCAAATCTGCCAGATGAGATGTTTGTATCTGCTTCGGAGAATCTCCTTTATAGATGTCACATCCTGAATGCGGCTCTGTGGCACGCCCAGGTATGTATAAGCCTCTCCAGTGCTAAGGTGTCCTATAGCGCTTCTATCGACGAGTTCAGGTTCTTCGGGGATGCCATTAGGTTTTCCTTGCTTCAAATAAACCTTGGCGCATTTGTCCAATCCAAATTCCATTCATATTTCCTTAGAATCTCATTCGACAATCCCCAGAGCTAGATGCAGTTGCTCTCTGTTTTTAGCATAGATCTTAAGATCGTCCATGTAAAATACATGAGTGACCTTGTACTTTCGATCTGCAGGTTTGCCGCACAAGTACCCGTCGGAATGGCGAAGTGCTAGAGGTAGTTTCAATAATGTAAGGGAAAAGAGGAGTGGGCTCATGGTGTCGCCCTGAAAGACACCTCTCTGAAACGTGACCTTGTTAGTTGTCACACGATTTTTTCCAGATGAGATAGTAAATCTGGTTTTCCAAAGCGGCATCAATCTTTTTATGCACCCAACTATTTGCGGATGAACCTTTAAGATTTCCAAAAGACAGATGATAAGTCTATGGGATGTAGAATCGAAAGCTTTCCGATAATCAATCCAGGCCATCGATAGGTCACGCTGGTAGAATGCTGCATCTCTGCAGACACATCTATCGATGAGCAGGTTCTCTCGACATCCGGCTACGCCTTTCTTTGAGCCGCGTTGTTCATACATTTCTTGCCACATAGGTTCAATTGCCCGAACAATCCTATCATTTAGGACAGCTGCGAATATCTTATAAAGCGTGTTCAGACAAGTTATTGGCCTGTAGTTCTTCGGGTCAGCAAAGTTGCCTATTTTCGGCAGGAGTATTGTGCGCCCTTCCACCAA
>NC_046663.1:127312061-127317947 GCF_010883055.1 Belonocnema kinseyi
GGGCATTCTTTATCAGGTGTTATGAGGGCAACACATAACTCCTTGAAGCTATTTATATTTTCTGAGTATTCGTCCAGTCTATGCTGAACTTCGTAGACTTCTTTCCAAAATACTTCGACCTCCTCTGGTTTGGGTGGGTGTTCGACAGTAGCTGGAGGGTCTTGGAAGAGTCGAGATGGCTCAGAGAGAAACTGTTGATTTTCTCTGACCCACCTCTCCCTCCGCTCTAGACTTCTCTTAGCGTCAGATAGTATCCGTATTCTCTCAACAATATGCTGCCTGATGGTGAGCAGCTTTGAGTTGTTAAGTGAATTTTACCGGGATTTCACTGTAAGCGGGTGCAATTTTTCAGATTAGCACCCGCTCCTGGCGAAATCCTGCGGTTGTCCTTATGACAAATTTTTAATTATATATATATATATATATATATATATAACACATCGTTCCATAAGTCCCGAGATTAACAACGAAAACAACATTTTTTTCAAAAATCATTTTTATTCATCAACATAATCTCCTTTTAGAGTGGTACAATCTTTTCAACGCCCTTCCAACATTTCTATACCATGTTTATGGAAAGATTTATCCTTTGCTTCAAAATAGGCTTCAGTTTCGGCAATGACCTCCTCATTCGAGCCAATTTTTTTTCCCTGGAGCATTTTTTTGAGATCAGCAAAGAGCCAGTAGTCGCTAGGGGCTAAATCTGGCGAATACGGTGGATGGGGAAGCAAATCAAAGCCCAACTCGTTGATTTTTGCCATTGTTTTCATGGACTTGTGGCATGGTGCATTGTCTTGGTGAAAAAGGATTTTTTTCTTCTTCATGTGCGGTCGTTTTGCTGCGATCTCATCTTTCAAAAGTACCAGCAAGTCAATATAATAATCACTATTGATCGATTTACCTTTTTCCAGGTAGTCAATGAAAATGACGCCATGTGTATCCCAAAAAACAGACGCCATGACTTTGCCAGCAGACTGCTGCGTTTTTGGACGCTTTGGGCGGCTTTCGCCAGCCTTGCGCCACTCAGATGATTGCCGCTTCGACTCCGGAGTGAAATGATGTATCCATGTTTCATCCATGGTCACATATCGACGCATGAAATCCTTTTTATTGCGAGTAAATAGCGATAAACAGCTCTCTGAATCGTCGATACGTTGCTTTTTTTGTTCCATTGAAAGCAATCGCGGCACCCACTTGGAAAAAACCTTTTTCATGCTCAATTTTTCATAAAGGATTGTAAATACGCTTCCCGATGATATCTGTGTCATTTCTACAATCTCACGGACCTTTACTTTGCGATTTTTCATTACGATTTTTAAAACTTCACTCACATTTTCAGGTGTAACGGCTTCCAATGGCATACCCGAACGTTCCGCATCATTTGTGTCCGTACGACCATGTTTAAACTCAGCATACCAACGACAAATCGTTGATTTGGATAGAGAGGAGTCCGGATAACGTTTTTCAAGCCATTGCTGGGCTTCTACGGTGTTTTTACCCATTAAAAGAACATGTTTCATCAACACGCGAAACTCGCTTTGTTCCATTTTTCAAACAAATTACAAAGTGACTTTACTCTAACCTCGATAACTCTGCTGTTTGTGGTCCAATCGACGTGAAATTTTTACATGTTTCATGTGAAGGTTCGCACTCTAGGAAAACGTAGCTAGTTTTGTACTACTAGCACCATCTCTGGGTTAGTCTCGGGCTTATTGAACGATGTGTTATATATACTTAGTGTATAACAATGCACGCTAACTCCGCCACCCTAAAGCAAGTGCAGTAACTCAAGGCGTCCAAATTGGTAGCATACGACGGAAGCGCGGTGAATTTGTACCGTGATAATTTTAGAGAGAATACAAAATCTTATAAAAGCCAAAAATAAACTGTAAAAATTCTGCATTGCAAATGACGATTTTATAAGATCCTCGGTAAATTGATTACGCTGCACGAAGGCATTTTACAAATTTAGATAAAATGAAAAAGAAGTGAGAAATCTAAATAAATTTTTTACACCCTACAGATGAATATGCTTTTTTACAGTTGTTTTATTGAATGAAAAATGACAAATTTCGATCAATTTCGTTGCCAAGAATTTTGCGATGAATTGCTATAATTAAGCATCTGGGATAATGAAGTTGTCGAAAAATTGACTGGGTATTATGAGTTTCAAGATTTTTTATTGAATCTTTATGCACAAAACCATTCAACATTATAAAGTTTATGACCCTTTAAAGGACCCTTGGGGTCAATGTGACTCCATGGATTTTTCGATTTTTTCCGATTGTCTAAGTTTTTTTACACTCTTATTCATGAAAATCATAACATTTTGTCGGTATCCGTTTGTTTGGTTATAAGTTCATTAACCAGATATTTGCAACCAAAATAAAAAATTTTTTTTAGTATTTATGATATTTAAACATATGTTTTATCACTATATATCAAATATATTTAGAAACTATCCGAGTTAAATTTTTTAATTACACCAGAATGTAAAAAGTTAGAACTTTTTAAAAATTTTGAAACAACATTTTTTAAAGCGTTTTAGATATTTTTGGAAAAGTTCTTGGTACACGATAAAAAGACTGCCAAATTACCCCAATGACATTTTTAATTTTGATAAAAATTAAAAAAGGTATTTGCTTTTCAACATTTTCGAAAATTTCCAAAATTCTAAAAAAAATAGTTTTTGACAGATTAAGAAATATCAATCCACATTTCTACTAGATATAAAATATTTTTCCAAACTATGTTTAAAACAAATGAACATATGTTCATACAATTTTTTAATTAGACAAAAATTCAAAAGTTAGATCTGTTTCAAAAATGTACAATTTTTGAATTGGACACAAATTGAAAATGTCCTGACATTGATTAATTAATGAAAGTGGAGTAAACAATTTCACATTTAAAAATACTACATAAGTATAGTTGGAACATGGCCTCTTCGAATTAACTGCTTTCTTCAATACAAGTACAACTGATTAATCAGTTATATCAGTGCAGGTATATAAAACTAATTAAATTAGTGATTTTCCTTTTACTGATCCAATCAATACAATTCTACTAATTGTCAGTGACTCAATTCTAGCTACAGAAATTAGTCGAATTCAACTGAAAATCAGTTATATTTCACTAATTCAAATTTATTAAGTATACCACCGACATTCTTTGTACACTTAACCGAAACTTGTAGGCAACCTATACAACCAAGATCCATAAGTATAGCGAGCTAAATAATGAAGTAAAGACAATACGGAGAAATGTCTGTGTCTTAGGTCTGACCTTTCAGATTACCCTTTCCTCTTCCCTCGCGAGACAGACGTATTGCGAGCTTCAGTACCCTTTTTGTTTTCCTTAGCGTATGGACGTGTGTCAAAACGGTGTGTATCGCTCGAAGATTAATTATTATTAAATTGAAATGTTGTAAAAAGGTTTTCAGCTAATGGTAAGAATCTTTCTTTTTGTTTGATATAGTGAAACTCTGATATAAAGCCCACTGATATAGTTCTTCCGAGAATTGATGCCGCGCCACAAGCAGGAATAAAGGAGCTGCGCGGGGTGTGTGGCGGTCGCTGAGTCGTCATCAAACAAAAGCCAAACGGAACTCAATCGGGTTTGTTCCCCACCATCGCCAGCCCCAAAACCGACACAGTATCAGAGTTTCACTGCACTTTTTTTTAGGTACAGAAATAGATGGACTAATTTTATATTACATCAAGAAAGTTATAGCGTTCGTCCGTTGACAACCTATACCCATATCTTTGTCCCAAGATATGGAAATGACACTTTCGAAAGCTCGCTCTAAGCAGCTTTTTCATAACGTTTGCCCTTTGGCAGCCTATGAAAAGTATTCTGACTAGACAGATAAATTATGTTTTCCCCTGTTCGCCTGGTACTGGTATTTAAAAACAGTCGTCATTCGACAGCTTTGAACTATATCACTACTAACCTCAGGCTAAATCAGTGAGTGAGAAATCTTTCCCTAACATGAAACTAGCTATGCTGGATTATCCTGTTCACAGAGCCCTGATATTAGAACCTTCATCTTGATCAAGAAAGCTAGGAGGCTTAACTGCTAGAGGCGAGTTATTTTCAAATTCTGTTGTGAATATAAAACCTTTAATTATTTCAAGAAAAAAGGCTTTTCGTCAATTACCGAAGGATCATGTTTCTGCAGAAAATTCTTCGATCATTGGAAATCGTGGTAAAAAGCGTCTTTCTCCTCCAGATCCTCTGTTTGATGAACAGCTACCTTCTAAACATTTGAGGTTAATTGCTTCGGAAGAGAAATCAGATCGAATAGAGAATCAACTGACTAGATTGTTAGAAACAGTGTCTCCTAATACGGAAGTTGAGCAGGATAATTCTAGTTCTTCAGAATTTTCTGATGAAAAGAGCTTTTCATCTGATAATAACTTTAATAATCATGAGCCAACAAATCGATAATATTCTTGTCAAACTTCCAGCTTGAAGAAACTTGATTCATCTTTTTCGCTTAATGTTAACAAAGATATTATAAATGTTTTGCCTTCAACTACGGAGTTGGAGCCAACAGTTCCAAAAGCTTCGGAAGAGTTAGCAAATCAGGGTATTCATTGTCAACGTTTTGTAACGTGTAATAAGATCTGTTATGTGGAAACTCAAAAGAAACTGCAGGCTGCTCCTTTATTTTCAGCCTTATCAGTTCACATGCTCTCTAAATTTCTTGGAGCGAAAATTAAACTCCAACTCTGGAGCGACTGCTATATCAACTACGATGGAGTCATAATGTCTGTCGGTTGGAGTCAGGAGCTTGACTCCCTCCATGGGAGTTACATGTTCGCTTCCAATTACAGTCATAATTGGTTGACTCAACTCCTACGGTTCCTTTTTTGACGCCAAAGAGGAGTGATCATGCGAATCACTCCAACGGGAGCGTGAGGTGACTCCAGCTAGCGCGGTGCAATGTGATAGAAGCGGAGTGATGGTGGGTGATTGTGGGCTAGCAGGTAGCAGACAGGACAGGATCCAACTTCTTGGTTAAAGATTCATCTTTTTTTCCAAAAATAAGCTATTGCAGTTACAGTTTCACAAATTCAGTTGCAAATACATCTTTTTGTTTACGAATTAGTTGCGAATTAGTAACGGGTATGATTATTCTTTGCATTTAATAGTAGAATTTCCTAAAAAAACTATGTATTTTCATCTGAAATTATGAAACTTTAGCTGGTTTAGTTAATTTTTAAACTAAAAAGGGCTTTAACCAAGAAGATTGATTTTCAAGCACGGTAAATACTGATATTCAATCAAATACACGAATTTCAAACAAAATAGTTGAAGTTTAAACTTGAATACATCGAATTTCAACCAAACAGTTACATTTTTAAACAACGAAGATAATTCTTCAAGGAAAAATTAAATACTCAAATTTTCAGATAAAGAAATTAGTTTTCAAGGACAAAAACTGTCTTGTTTTCTAAAAATTCAAATATTCCATTTGAAAAATAATAATATTATTTAGTGATTAATAACTTTGCTGTAGAGTGTTATACGGCTGTCCTAAAAATCATTTTTTATTCTGGTTTTAGTCCTATATTAAATAGATGCTTCTAAAAATTCTTTAAGCATATAGTTATACATATATAAGAAGAATTTGTGACAGTAAAATCTGATTTTTAAATATTTCGAACATAAAGACTAATATATACTATTTTTCAGGATGGACATCAGCGAACCTACTATGGATATGTGAACAAGTGCCTTAATGTATCTCGCTACTATCGCTTCTACTCAACAGTCTTGGAAGAAAGACATTTAACAAACTTTTCTGTTTAATCGTCCATTGATTTATTTGATAGATTTTTTCTGATTTTATTTACGTTTAATTAATAATTTCTTTATAAT
>NC_046663.1:127318047-127319826 GCF_010883055.1 Belonocnema kinseyi
TCAATTTGAAGCCACTCTCTCGCTTTTCGTAGGCCAGGATACAACGCCTCCCGCAGCGTACGCTGCCGATCGCTTATTATATTCAGTTCATGCGTGATTGTTAACAGTTGACAGTTTCAGATTAATTAATCTCTGCCGAGGGTTTATTGTCATCCAAAACTTCTGCCATTACGCACAGCTCTTAGTTAAGGGCTAAAGAATGTTGGGAAAAAAGTTGGGCGCGGGAATCGTATCGATTTTTCGGGGGGGTTTTCCGACACTTTTCAATCGCCTCTGCCAAGGGTTTTTTGTACGACTAAACCTCTGCCATTGCTTTACCGCTGTTAGTTGAGACCTTAAGAATGTTTCTAAAAAATTTTTACGTGGAAATCATCTCGAGCTTTTTCGCAAGTTTTTCAACGTGGAAAGCCGGCGGCATTTTCATCCACAAACGTTTCGCACCGGCAGAGTAGCCATTTAGTGATGTACTAGGGTTTTACTTATAACTTTCAGGCTCTGATCTTAGGAATCGTTTCGAGCCGTTTTTATGTAGCTAGCTCTCCGTCTAAAATCATAAGTGTAGCTATACGAAACGCGCTGTGAAGAGAAATAACGATGGGATAAGCGTCGAATAAGGAAAAATAGCATTCAATTACTTACTACAGTGTGTGGATTTCTCCGAGCCTTACTCTTCGTGATAAGTCGGCTACACGCGGAATAGGTCGGGTCTGATCGGGCTGTGATAAACCGTTTGTGTAAAATATGGGCATACGGAATGAGAAAGATTCAATTAGCGTCAAAATTTAGGTATCAAGGTTTTAAAAAGAAGAAAATTTGATAGTAAATCATCAAAATTAAAGAATTTTAAATTGAGAGTTTAAAAAAATTAAGAATCCATGCATTTCAAAAGATTTATGACTCAATGATCTACAATTTCGAAGAGTTGTCCTGCAAAATTTTTAAATCTAATCAATAAATATTGGATTAAAAATGCTTAAATTTTGAAGATGTATATTTTAATGGTCTGTAGTTTGGAACTTTTTCTGTAAAAGTTTGATTTTTAATATTCAAAAATGAAAAATCTGCAATTTTGAAGATTTGCAAATTAAAATTCTTCAATTGATAAAATTACAATTAAAAATGATTTAATTGTTAAGACGGATAAATAAAAATGGTTCAATTCATTTAAAATTGAAATGCATGAAAATTGTATTACTTCTAATTAAAAGAATTTAAAATTCATTAATTTTAAATGGAAAAATTCTGAATTCAATACGTTTTAATTCGAAACGATTGAAATTTAACTAATAAAATTAAAAATTAAATCAAATATTTCAGAGTAAAAGCTTTTTACACATTTTTTTAAAATAAAAAAATTAATTTACCTTCATTCTTATCATTCAAAATGGAAAAAATTTCAGTTCTAAAATTTCAAAACTTAATTACTCTAAGATAAAGTTCGAAATAAAAAGCAGTTTTACATGGGACCATTTTTAAAATGTAAATTATACTTTTTGAAATTCAATCATTTCAATTTTAATTTTTAAATTTAAACTTATAATAGGGTAAAGTGGAGCATTTAGCACTGACCGTGTATGTTAAAAATTTTTAAATCGATACCATTAAACATTAAAGAAAATATTCAATTTTCAAATTAAAATTTTTTTAAACTGAGCTTGGAATGTCGTACTTCTTAGAACATTTTTCGAATAAAAAGTTCCCCATTCAAAATTAGTTTGTATTTTGAACTTATCTTTGAAATAATTTGATTTTAAAGTTTAAAAGTGGAAATATTTTTTT
>NC_046663.1:127319926-127321276 GCF_010883055.1 Belonocnema kinseyi
AAACAACAATTCAGAGAAATCAATGTTTTCATCCTTTCCATTTCATTCCTTCGAAAATAATTAAGTGAGTCCATTAGGAACGAAATTTAACTCCTTAATGAACTCAAAATTCCGCTCCAATGACGTCAGCTTTATGACTCCACTGCCGGAGTCACACAACTCACTCCCAGTTGAATATACACGATCGCTCCAATGGTGTCAGAATTCGCCCCCTTTGGAGCGATCGATCGTTCCATTTGGTGTGTCCAGCCGCTCCAAGTACGGGAGTCGCTCTCCGCTCCAGAAAAAGTCACGCTCCACTCCAAAAGGAAAAGCTCACTTCTGGCTTCAAGTTGGAGCGACGATTAACACCACTGAAGTGCTATATCACTCCAAGAAATTTAGAAAGTGGCCTCCCTTCCTACGAATTTCCCTTCCGCTCCCCCTCCTTGACACATCTTTTCAAAAAAAAAAGATTAAATGATTTTTTTGAAGAAAACAGTGGTTTTTATAAAATTTTGTCCAATAAGCCAAGTCAAAAAAAAGATGAAGTTTCAATGCTGGAATATTTCAAACTAGAAGGGATCACGAGGAGGTTCCTTTAACGCAGGAGCAAGAAGATCCAATTGGAATGAGCAAAACAGATCAGAATAGCCTTGAAGTAGATCTGAGCCATAGGATAATAAAACATCGAAAACTTCTCACTTCTGACTCACACCGTCAAATGCAATTCCAAGGGGGTTAATTAAAACGTTATGTTAAGTATCTCGAGGGCTAAACCACTCTAAAATCATAATTTTTTAAAATCAAATATCTGTAAATGGATTTAAAATAAGCGTAGCTTCATTATAATTTACGCAGTGTAGCTGTCGACAGAATTGTTGTGTTTTGCATAACATAAGCTTCTTATTGCTTTCAGAATCAATGACTAAGGAAAGAAATAGTCTAAGAGCTAGCTACATAAAAACGGCTCGAAACGATTCCTAAGATCAGAGCCTGAAAGTTGTAAGTAAAACCCTAGTACATCACTAAATGGCTACTCTGCCGGTGCGAAACGTTTGCGGATGAAAATGCCAGCCGGTTTTCCAAGTTGAAAAACTTGCGAAAAAGCTCGAGATGATTTCCACGTAAAAATTGTTTAGAAACATTCTTAAGGTCTCAACTAACAGCGGTAAAGCAATGGCGGAGGTTTAGTCGTACAAAAAACCCTTGGCAGAGGCGATTGAAAAGTGTCGGAAAACCCCCCCGAAAAATCGATACGATTCCCACACTTTTTTCCCAACATTCTTTAGCCCTTAACTAAGAGCTGTGCGTAATGGCAGAAGTTTTGGATGATAATAAACCCTCGGCAGAGATTAATTAATCGGAAAC
>NC_046663.1:127321376-127323024 GCF_010883055.1 Belonocnema kinseyi
TACAAGTATTCAAACAGCCATACACTTGTCGTTGCAGCCAGCACCTGCTTGAAGTGGCGAGCCCTGGGCTAGATGAATGGATGAAAAGAGTTGAAAGATAGCAAAACACATTTCTATCTCGCGATGAAAGAGAAAAGGATAATCTTAGAAGTCAAGCCAAGAAATAATCATTCTGTACCCTTTGGGGAGAAAACGTAGATATCTTATTGTGGTTTCAGGTACAGACAATGTGCACGCAAGATGCACTAAAATCTAAAACATCTACTAAAAGGAAAGTAGATGTAGGTGTCAGTAGGACACCTGTCACATTGCAAGAAACTTCCTAGACCTTCAAGATTTAGATGACTAATGTTACCTTCAACGCTCTTTGTCGCCGTGTGAGAGCAACAAAGCTAAAAGATGAACTACAAAGTACATCATACACTTAACTTTGTGCCTAACAAACCATCTGTTTAGGAGATTTCTAACAGCATATTGAACTTAGAACATCTTTATCTCATCAGGCACTGAACTTAGTTCGTGGCCAATAATAAAAAATTGGGTTCAGCCGAGAAAAATAAATAAGAATAGAAATACTAAAAAGGTCTAGTCTCGGTCCTAGGCCTAGACTAGAGCTTATACTAAAAATCCGAGCGGGGCTTGAAGATAGGCCACGACCAGGCCTTTTTCGTTGATTGGCCTAGCTTCTTGATCGGCAGGGACCTTCTTAATTCTTCGTGATAAGGATAACCGGGCTCAAACAGATTTTGCATCCGTGTTTCATTTTGGACTTTAAGTGTTTGGGATTTACCTGCTATATGCCCCAAACAAGCCGACAAAGTAGGCCCTTAGCTTGTGAAACTGCTATTTTTCGTCCATTAAATGTACGTATATCAAAAATACAGCGCTAGGTCTTTAAAGCGATTAGACAAAAAAATATGTAACCTTTCATATATATACGGGCGAATTGTTCAATATATATATGTATTTTTTTACACTGAGAGACTTTCCCTTTCAATAAATGATAAAAACGTTTGAAACTTTAGTATTCTAAAATTTCAACGAAAGGAAAAAAGTGATGCGTTTCGAAAATACATGTAATGATTTTCAACTGGCGAGTTCCATATTTTTGTTACAATAAATGGGAAAAGTGTTGCACTGTTTATCATCAAAAGTATGAATATTTGATATTCAGTATATCAAAGTAAACGGCCGATTTCAAGACGACATTAATATAGTAAATTTGAAAGACGAAAACAATCTTAGAACACACTAATAACACATTTTAGTGTGGACACTACACGCCCAATCCTGAAATGCATATATAAATACATAACGCATTTATACTACGCAATACATTCTTAGCTTAAATCTGACGCCAATTTTAACTTGCACATATAAACGCTCGCACGAAACGTAGAAATATATAACTGAGTATATCTGGAAATCACTTATATACTGAATACAAAATATGACGACTAACGAAACAAGTGTATCAAGGTAAAGTAAATGGCAGCGTGCCCAGAGGTAGACTGCGGAAAGAATGGTTAGAATGTGTGAATGAGATCCTAGTTAGAAGAGACATAAGAAGTCACAGAAACACGAGAGCCTGCATAAAAAAATGCATGGACATAAAAGAAGCTAGAGAAGTATGCCAGGACAGGAAAGT